>NW_027187265.1:1953734-1997212 GCF_028583685.1 Petaurus breviceps papuanus
AGAGAGAGAGAGACAGAGACAGAGACAGAGACAGAGACAGAGAGACAGAGAGAGAGAGACAGAGAGAGAGAGAGAGAGACAGAGACAGAGAGAGAGAGAGAGAGACAGAAAGAGAAAGAGACAGAGACAGAGAGAGAGAGAGAGATTTCATCTCTTTCCATAAGGCGCAGTCAGGGACGACAGCATAGACATACAGAAAAACCAGGTAGCTCTAAAAGCCTGGAACATTTGTACCAAACATTTCCAGGGTGTGGTCCTAGCCTTCTTGGAGCATGGTGTAAAGTGGCATGACATCTATTGTGTATTGATACAGTACACAATTCATGTTGTTCATAGACTATCCTGTTTAATTTCACTTATGTGCTCTAGATACGTTGAAGAAGGAAGGAAGGGAAGGATTTATTAAACACTGTGTTCTAGGCACTATGCTAAGTGCCAATGACCTTGGTAATAATTTTTTTTAATGTCATTCCTTTGGCATTTTACACTTGACAAAGTGTTTCCTCAATGAAGTCCCACGAAGAAGGTAGTGTAAGTATTATTATCCCCACTGTACAAATGAAAGCCTGGGTAGGGAAATGATTTATACACAGTCACACCACATTCTTTAGGACCAAAAGAATGTTTCAGCAGCAGTTGCTTGCATCAGAACAAGAGAGAGGAAGTGAATATCACTGGCCCAGAAATCCTAGTAATTTTCCTGAAAGAGAAAAGTTCAGAATAAATTCTTGGAAATTGTGATATGGTTGAAGGAAATTTCAGCATAGACTAAAGGATGAAATCTGACTGTTTAGTTTAAAAGTTGCTGAAAATCACATTAGAAAAGGTTCTTGTATCTTCTGGATGACCTAACATCTGGGCCCATCTAAATCTTCAGTGCCCAGAGTTCTCTGGCTTTGTCTTTGGTTAGTGCTAAGCTAATTGAGCACATGGATGTTAGGCAGCATAGAGCAGCCAAAAGAACATTAGATTTGAAGTCCCAACCATGCTAATAATTAGGACAAGTCAATCTCTTGCAGCCTTAGTTTCCTTATTTGTAAAAGGGGAATAGTAATACTTCTATGACATAAGTTATGAGGAAAGTGTTTTGTAAAATGTCAAGTACCATAGACGTGTCAATTAGTATTAGTCAGTTTTCCAAGGGTATGGGTCTGCTATCTCTTAAGTCATCATAAATAAGAGAAAAACTTCTGTGATCGATCTCTGGATTACTACATTGATCAGAGGTGAGGGATGAGGTTTGGACAGGCAATAACTCTGGGATCCTACCTCTCCTATGGCCTTTATGAACCAGTCAGAAGTTAGGCATGAGACAACCATTGCCTCAGAAAAAAGGACATGATCATTTGTTTAAGCAACATTTGCTGTCCCCCAAGCCACCTAGAAGTCAGAGAGCAGTGACTGGTCAGGGGTCTCCCCTAACCTGCCTGACTAACCTTTGCCTAGAAGAAGCCAGGGGTCCTGAGGTCCCCCTAGTTGCTGATTGTAAGTTTCTGTATACAGCTGGGGATCTCAGCAAATATCTTAAAAGCATGTTTCCTAAAGATAGGGAATCAATAAAACTGGGTTCATGCCTTAACTCTGCCACTAACTTGCTTTATAAACCTGCATTTTTCTCTAGGCCTATTTTCTTTTTTTTTGCAAAATGAGGTAAGACTAGATGACACACCCCTAACACCCCCTTTCAGTTCTATGTTCTGTGTTCATGGGCATTTTATATAAAATGTAGTTGATCCCTGAGAAAAGAAGTAGGAACTATGGGTGGAAATTTCAAAGAGGACAATTTATCCTTGATGTAAACTTCCTGACATTTATAGCTAATCAAAATTGGAATGGTTTGCTGTGAGAGTTGAGGGTCTTCAAGCAAAGGTTGGCTGGCCTATATTGGGCATCTTGTAGAGAGGACTCTGGTTCATGTAGGAGTGGGACCAGATGGTCTCCGAAGTGCCTTTTACCTCTGACATTCCATGTTCTCAGGTCCCTTCCACCTTTGGCCTTGTGTGTTCTAGGGCCACTTCCAACTCTGACAATCTGTGTTCTAAAAGTCCCTTCCAACTCTGACATTCTATGTTCTAAGGCCTTTCCTATCACTGGCTTTCTGTGAGAAGGGACATCTTGACATTTCCTTCCATATAAACAACAGGAGGATCCTAGATCTCACTCTAAAACTTTAGGAAACAGGGTTTCTTTGTTAGACTTTCCCTCAACAGAGGAACAACCACCCAGGCTAGAATTAGGTCCACTAAGTCCAGTGTATCGGCGAAACAGTCCTAGATGGCTGTCTTATGCGTCATTGCTCTTAGGCTGAGAAGGCACCTCCTCCACTCCCCTCACCCCTAAGGCCGTTCACCTGGGACAGAAACCACTCCCCTCCATCTGGGGCAGGATTTGCCTCAAATGACCTGAAATGGGAACCATTCCCACACAACCAGGTGCTGATGGATCTTTTGTGGACCTGTCTTCCAGCTTTAGCTTATTAAAAGATTTACTCACTGGATCAAGTCTTACGCTCCATAGCAAGGGAAATTTCTGGAGAATTCCTCTTTCATTAGTAAGGAGCTATCTCCCTCTCCACCCCACTATCTTTACAAGTCTCCTGGCCTCTGTGCTTCTTGGTATGTGTCTCAGAGAGATTATCTATCCTGATCCTCCCCCTCACCCCTCAAAACCCTGCAGGCATGAGCCTCAACACCCGGGGAAATGGTGCTCCCATAGATATGAAATGAGAACCAGTGCTCTCTTCCCTAACAGGAAGAAGGGAACACAGAGCCTAAGTTGACTGCTGGGAGGGACCAAGGAAATAGGTATGGAAGTCAATCCATACCCTTTTCCTCCTTCCCTCTTTTTCTAGATTGCCAGTGCAATCTGGAGGATGTAAGAAGGCCTTTCCCTCCCCGCATTCAGCTTCCCTGGAGGTAGCTGGTATCAAACTATTGAGGAGACCTAGGTCCCAGTGCCTCTTCATTACTAGCCATGTAACTAGGACCAAGTTGATCCCTTCTCTGGATCTCACACTATAAAATGAAGGGCTTGGACTCCTTCATTTCTGACACTGTATGTTCTGTGCTGTAAAGGTCCTCTTCCTCCATAAGTGTCCTACAGCATTATGAATCTCTTCTTTGCCACCATCAAGATCTACCTTGAATTATATTTATTTGGGTACAGAGCATAGCTCCTCGGTAGACTCTAAGCTCCTTTAGGAAGTGTGTCATTTTCTATCTTTTTATCCATAGTACCCCATATTTAGTAGATTAATAAATATGTATTTAAATGGAATCAAACTTTCCACCTATTAACATTTCATGCTTTAAGTCCCTTTCAGCTCTGAATCTCTGTGTTCTGTGTTTTGAGGTCTCTTCCAACAATGACATTCTATGTTCTAATGGCAGTTTCAACTCTGACATTGTAAGGTCTATGAACTGAAAATGCCTCTTTTTTGACTAAAGAAGGAAAACTAAAGAGGTTAAATGGGAGAACTCTGTCCACTAGGGTCCTGAGCACCCTTCCCTGGATGCATTTCATCCTGATGGGCAGTAAACCAGAGTCATGGGTGCATTACTTAAACACGTAAAGCAACTTTAGATATAACCTGGGACCCATCAGTCCTAGACACCTAAGAATGGACTGCAAACAGATGTTCCTGCTAATTCCTTTCTAAGGCTGTCTTTAGTGTTTTTCACTTTAACCTGGTTTCACTGACATACAAATAATATTGAGGGAGAGAAATGGTTCACAACAAAATTTGTTCCTTTGCTCCCTGCGGGTGTGCTGGGGTACTTACTAGACATACAATATGGTAGAAAGGACATTGGGCTTGTAGTTAGAAAATCTGGGTTTGAAGACCCAGCTTCAACACTTAGTACCTATGTGACCTTGAACGCCAATTCACCTTGCATTTTTTAACCTTAGTATTCTCATCTGTAAAATGAGAATTGTAACATGTGCTACTGCCTCAAAGGATTACAATGAGTAAAGCCTTTTGTGAATTTTCAAGGGATATATAAATGTGCTCTGGCATCATCATCATTGTTATTAGAGATGGCCCTGCCTAGAACAAGGAGCTTAGAGGCCCATAACCCTGAATTAAAATGAATGTAATTGATTGAACTCATAATCCTTGGGCAACAGGGGTCCTACCCATACCTGGAGTCTTATCCTCCCTGCTGACAGCACTACCTGCCCGTTGGTCCTTCCTGATGGGTGGAGTCAGGGAGGGGCTGAGACTACATAGACACCCTTTTCCTTAATCCATATTCCTTCATCAGAGGCACAAACGACTCTCCTGGGTTTTCAGAATGAAAGGAAAAGAGACCAGAATAACTGGAGATTTAATCATAAAATTGAATGTCCCATGGGGCAAGGAGGAGGCACACCTTTCACCAGTCTCTTTTTTTTCCCAGCCTGAAAGAGAGAAATTACTGCTGTTCAGCTCAATTCAGCAAATAGTTATTGATTGAATGGGTTATTAAGCACTTATAACTAAGTACAGAGTGCTGGGGATACAAATAGAAAAGTCAGATAGGCCCTGCTGTCAAGAAACTGAAACTCTAGTGAAGGCAGCCACACCTCTGCAAGGTTCCAGCTACCAGGCAGCTGAATGGAGAATCCCATGGTCCCTAGAATGCAGCTTCATGGCAGGGAGATGGTCATTCATCTTCCTTAGGATGTGACCTCACACCCATTCACATGGTGCACAGACCTGTGCTTTGTCCTCTGGGGACCCATTGAAGAATAGGCCACAGTCCCTGCCTTTGAGTACTCAAAGACTCAGCTGCAGCCCTGGAAATATGGCCATAAATATCTCATTTGACCACAGAGGAACCTTGTGCAGACAGGTGGCTTGATGGACGGAGGCTGGGCCTGGGGTCAAGAAGACCCTAGTTCAGAGCTGGCCTCTGACACTTCCTAGCTTTTTGACCCTGAGTTTGTAAAACTCAGTCAGAAGACTGCACCAAAGGACCTAGAAGGCCACATGTGGCCTCCAGGCTGCAGGTATCCCCGCACCTGGCCCTGCCTCAGTATCTTCATCTAAAAAAAATGGGATAATAACAGTAGCTACCTCCCAGGGTTGTGGGATCAAATGTGGTAGTATTTGTAAAGCACTTAGCACAGTGCCTGGCATATAGTAAGAACTACTGTGTTTCCCTGATAATAAGACACTGTCTTATTATTTTTTTTGGAAAGAAAAACACCAGAGGGCTTATTTTCAGGGGAGGGCTTATGTTGTCCTGCCTCAGCTCTCCTCCACGGCACTGCTCTCAATGGCGCCAGCAAGCAAATCACTGGGGAAGAACAGGATGACGTGCTCACTGCTGCAGCTCTGATTGGATGCAGCTCGGAGCGCGGCATGCGTTTCACCGGGGGCAGGGGGATGGTGCATACAGAGGGTACCGTAATGTAGCGTGTAACACAGGGGATCACCTTCACTACAGTAGCAATCTCAATAGGGCTTATTTTCGGGGGAGGGCTTATTTTCGGGATAGGTCTTATTATCGGGGAAACACAGTATATAAATGTTAGCTGCTATTATCAGTATTATTATTAGCAGCTAAGTGGTATAGTAGAGGGAGCACTGGGCCAGGAGTCAGGAACACCTGAGTCCATATCCAGCCTCAGGCAATACCTCTGTGACTCAGGGCAAGTCGCTTAACCCCTGATTGCCTCAGTTTCCCCATCTGTAAAATGGGGGTAACAATAGCTCCTGCCTCCCAGGGTTGTTTCGAGGACCAAATGAAAGTGCTTAGCACAATGCCTGGCCCATGGTGAGCTCTGTGTAAATGTTAGCAATCATTATTACTCATTTATGCCATCATCTTTTGGATTTCTATCCCATCTCACCTCTTAGTTGCAAGCCCTACAAAGGCAAGGAGGCCAGCCTTCTTTACCTTTGAGAGACAATTGAGAATCACGGTGTCATGGTACTGCACTTGAACTCAGGACACCCAGGTTCAAGGCTTTGTTTTGCTACTACTGAAGGATTAAATCTGCTCAAACTGGGGCCACAGGTGGGGAACCGGTGACCTTGTGGACACATATGGCCTTCTAGGTCCTCAGGTGCAGTCTTTTGAGTTTTACAAGTTTCACAAGTTTTACAGAATAAATCCTTTTATTAAGGGGATTTGTTCTTTGAAGTTTAGATTCAGTCAAAGGGCTACACTTGAGCTCAGGGCCACAGGTTCCCACCCCAGAACTAGGCTCTTCCTGGCTGAGGGAGGAAAACGAAGAGCTGATAACATAATGACTTAAGAGGATGTAAGTGTGACCAATTCCTGTGCTTATCTTTATCTTAGTAACTCTTTAATTTGATTTTGTTTTATTTTTTGCTTTTTGGAGGGGGAAGGCAGGGCAATTGGGGTTAAGTGACTTGCCCGAGGTCACATAGCTAGTAAGTGTTAAGTGTCTGAGGCCAGATTTGAACTCAGGTCCTCCTGACTCCAGGGCTGGTTCTCTACTCACTTCACCACCTAGCCGCCCCTTTAATTTGCATATTTAGAGATACCTGGGGTCTCCTTCACCAGAAGGCTCCAGTGTTTTTTTGTTTGCATAATTGTAAGGCTATCCTGGTCTTTACTGTGTTCAGCTGCTCTGTACAGGCCTGCAGATTTGGGCAGGGCTGGCTTCCTAGGGGGTGGTGTATAGCTTGATACCTTAGTGCCATAACTAATGGGAGGTAGCATAGACTTAGAGAAGGAAAGGCCTGGGTTCAAATCCCTCCTCACACACTTGACTATCTCTGTCAAGGTCACTAAACCCCTCTGTGAGCCTGTTTCCTCATCTGTAAAAATGAGGTGTTAAACTTGATGGCCTTCTAAGGTCCCAGGTGTCCGTAAAATGAAGGAAAGGACTTCATTGTGGATGCTGTGGCTGTGTCCCTTTTCCTTGAAATCTTGAATCAGACAATCACCATGGACAAGTCCATAAAATGAGATAGTAAAACCAGATGGTCCCTAAGGCCTGAGATCCTCCCCCCACCCCGGTTCTAATTCCTACCATCCTAAGCCAATTCAGTTCTCTGGACCCAGGTTTTCTCAATTGTGAATAGGATCATAATACTGATACTGCCTATCTCCCTGGACTCTGGTATGGACAGTGTATTATAAGCTAAAAAATGCTAGAAAAAGGGCAGTTATTGTGTGTATGCCACTACTGTGCCCATTTGTTGTGTTGTGTCAGACTCTCTGTGACCCCATTTGGGGTTTTCTTAGCAAAGATACTAGAGTGATTTGCCATTTCCTTCTCCAGTTCATTTTATAGATGAGGAAACTGAGGCAAACAAGGTTAAATGACTTACCGAGGGTCACACAGCTAGTACATGTTCGAGGCCAGATTTGAGCTCAGGAAGATGAGTCTTCTTGACTCCGGCCAGAACTCTATCCACTGTGCTGCCTAGCTTTGCACAGTATGTACTTACCGTGTTTCCCCGATAATAAGACCTATCTCGAAAATAAGCCCTCCCCTTACTGTGTAAGATTCCTCTAAAATAAGCCCTCCCCCGAAAATAAGCCCTATTGAGATTGCTACTGTAGTGAAGGTGATCCCCTGCGCTACACGCTACATTACGGTACCCTCTGTATGCACCGTCCCCCTCCCCCCCCGGGTGAAATGCATGCCACACTCCGAGCTGCATCCAATCAGAGCTGCAGCAGTGAGCGCGTCATCCTGTTCTTCCCCAGTGATTTGCTTACTGAATAAAGGTACATTTTTTTGTTCACATTTACCTGTTTATTAAAATTGCTGTCAATGTTCATTAAAATAAGCCCTCCCCTGAAAATAAGCCCTCTGGTGTTTTTCTGTCCAAAAAAACTAATAAGACAGTGTCTTATTATCGGGGAAACACGGTAGTAATGTCTGAGGAATGCTAAATGCATTCGTGATTGAATGTTCCCAGCATGAGTGTCCTAGGTTCTCTAGCTCCTTCCTTAGTCTCCAGGACCAAATACAGCTCTGTTTGGCATTCAGAGCCCTTCCTCACTCCCTACTACCTTTCTAGTCTTCTTATATCCAATTCCCCAACATGTGGGGACCCAGCCCTCCTGGTGTTCCATGAATGAGACACTCTTGTCTCTCAGCTCTGGTGATTTTCTCAGGTTGTCCCCTCTTCCTGGAATGTTCTCTCTGCTCTACCTACTGACCTTCCTGGTTTCCTTTAAATCCCAATGAAGACCCCACCTTCGACAGGAAACCTTCCCCAACCCTTTTTAATTCCAGGGCCTTCCGTCCATCTGTTCATGATTTATTTATCCTACGTGTAGCTTACTTTCTATGTATTTGTTTGCATGTTGTCTCCTTCATTAGATTGTAAGCTCCTTGAGAGCAGGGCCTGCTTTTTGCCTCTTTGTCTCCCCAGTGCTTAGCACGGTGCCTGTTGGTGGTTAATAAATGTTGATCCCCTGAAGACCCCAGAGTCTCCAGCTTCTCCTTTATCCTTTTACAGCTTTGCAACTCTCGGGTTTCGACTGGCAGATGCAAGCCAACAAATCCGCTCACCACACGGACAAGTACTACAGCAATGAGCTGATCACCAGGAGGGGCCAGAGCTTTATTCTGAGGATATCCTTTAACAGACCCCTTGCCTCTGGGGAGAGGCTGACCTTCACAGCCTCAACAGGTAACACCATTATTTTTTTCTTTCTCCCAGGGCCTAGCATAAAGCTCTAAACACAGCAGGCACTCAATAAATTGTGTTCAATTTACTGCTCCAGGATGGTCTGATTAACATGAAGATGCATTGGTGTAGTAGAAGGAGCCTTGGACAAGGCAGGAGGCAAGAGATCTAGGCTCTATGGGTATGACTTCTCTAGGTCTGTGCTGGATAATGCTTACTATCCCTCCAAGCTCTATTGTTGTTCATAGTTTCAGTCGTGTCTAATTCTTTGTGACTCCATTTGGGGTTTTCTTGTCAAAGATACTGGAGTGGTTTGCCATTTCTTTCTCCATCTCATTTGACAAATGAGAAAACTAAGGCAAATGGGGTTAAGTGACTTGCCCAGGGTCACACAGTCAGTGTATGAGGCTATATTTGAACTCAGGTCTTCCTGATTCCGCTGCACCACCTAGCTGCCCCTTCAGGCTCTAAGATTATCTAATTTGATTACTTTTGGGGGCAGCAGCAGTACAGAGAATTTTCCTAGGAATTATGTGACCTGCGTTCTTATCTCTGGTGTACTAACTTGATTTTTAACCAAAAACAAATCTTTTTTCCCTCTCTATGCCTCAATTTCCTCATCTAGAAAATGAGAGGTATTAAACATAACATTCCATGTACCAAGTTCCTTTCCAGGCTGTGATAGTCTATGATTTCTTCAATGACCCAGCCTGATTCTGGCTCTGGCTATGACAATGTTCATTTTCACCTACTGTTCTTATTCAGATATGCTACATGGATTCCATTGTTTTCTGTTGTTTTTGGAAAGGCCCAAACCCCTCTGAATCAGCCCGGACCAAAGCTGTGATTCCTGTGACCACTGGACCAAGTGGCGGATCCTGGAGTGCAGTACTCTCCTCCAACAACGATGGCACCGTGGTTGTCTCCATCTCCAGTCCAGCCAACGCCCCCATTGGTCGATATACACTCAGCATTCAGATTGCCTCTCAGAATGGAAGCACCTCCACCACTCTGGGGACATGGGTTCAGCTGTTTAACCCCTGGCTGGAAGGTAGGAGTAAAGCCCCCTCCCACATCATTAGCCTACCATTGGGCTCCCACTCCCGGTGTATCTTGCTGTTCACAGAGGACAGAGGAGCCATTGCAAAGAGCTCTGCCCCAGGAAACGGGAAAGCTAGGTCTTAATGTTAGTTCTTCCACTAACTTGGGGTCACCTGGGGCAATTTACTTCCTGTCTCTGGGCCTCACTTTCTCCACGAGGGGGCTGCACTATGTAATTTCAAAGGCTTCTTCTGGTCATATTTTACATCCTAAATATCCTTTCACCTTGAACATTGTGTGTTCTGTGTTTTTTTCTGGTTCTGACATTGTATGTTTTGAGATCATTTCCACCTCTAATGTTCTGCCTTCCATGCTTTAAGGTCCCTTCCCACTCTGAAACTCTCTGCTCTACATTGTGATGTCTCTTGCAACTCTATACAGCTCTGTTGTGTTGAAGGCTTGTTATAGCTCTAAAGTTCAGTGACACTCACTGGAGTCGGGGCAGTGGGTCAGAGACTCTCAAAGGTGAGTTCTTGCACAAGGACTCTATGCATCAATATTTCTGTCCTAGTAAGTCAAGAAGACAGTGATGTAATATTCAGTAGTTCTCTGATAACATCGATGCCTTTAGATTCGATGACAGCATTGTAGTAAACTAGTAATATTGAATGGCTTCCTGTGGTGTGGACAGCTCCTGCTGCACTTTTTCAAAATTCTCAACACTACAGCAGTTACCTTGTCTCTTCAACCTGAACTCCTAAAGTATTTCAGCTTATTTTAGTCATAGGATTTAGGGCTGGCTAGCAGCAGATCCTTTCTCCAACTTTACTTTTCATCTGCGTTCACTGTTTCCAAAGTATAAACAGGTAGTTGGAGGCATCAAGTCTAGACCTGTCATGTGAAGAAGGGATTAGCTTTGTATGAATTGATTGTAAAGAACAGAATCAGAAAGGGAAGATGCAGAGGAGCAGATTGAAGCTTAATGTAAAGAAAAACTTGTCAGCAATTAGAGCTAGTCAAAAAGTAGCACACTTCACTGGAGGTCTTCAAGCAGATCCTGGATATTATAGAGCCAATTCCTATTCAGGTATGAGTTGGACTAAAGCGAGGGGTCTTCATCTGCAAGGGGTCATAGAACCCTCTGGAAAAGTCAATGAACCCCCCTCACAGAATACTAGTTGTTTTGTTTTTAAATCACAATCAAAGGAAATGCGAAATGTCAGGAAGAGGTTAGTGAATATAAAGATGTAATTTTTTTCCACCATACAAGTTCATGGACCAACTGGAATCTATCCACAGGACCTCAGGTTAAGGATTCTTGGACTAGAGGATATCTGGGGTCCCTTCCAACTCAGAGATCCTTTGTCAATGAGGCCGAAGCGGGGCCTTCCCGTAGACAGCCAGTCCTACCTAGCACAGAGGGGTGCCTGGAAGGGGGTGGAAGGAGGAAAGGATCCTTTCTAATTCTTTCCCACCTCAAACATTTACTTTTTGGGGTTTTCCAGCGGATGGTGTGTTCATGATGAATAACGCAGAAAGAGAAGAATATGTGGAGGAAGATGCTGGTATCATATACGTAGGGAGCACAAATCGAATCAACATGGTTGGCTGGAATTTTGGACAGGTGAGTTAATAACGAAGCAGCCAACGACTGCCTACACATTTCCTGAGTGATTGACTTCAAAGAATAAGTTGGATTCTAATTTGTATATAGTTTGTGTGTTATCATTTGAAAGAGAAATACATCCAAATCTTTTTGGCTCCCGCTCTCATTCAAAACTCCAGGCTCCTGCCTTGCTCTTCTCCCCTCTAAGTACACATACGTTTTGTAGTTGGAGCCCCTGTTATACAGCTCTGACCAAGCCATTTTCTTCCCCTAAGCCTAAGGTTCAAATAAGGGGGTTGGACTTTTGTGGTTGAGTTGTATCAGTCATGTCTGACTCTTCATGATCCGATTTGAGGTTTTCTTAACAAAGATCCTGGAGTGGTTTTGCTATTTCCTTCTCCACTCATTTTACAGATGAGGAAACTCAGGCAAACAGGGTTAAGTCACTTAGCCAGAGTCACACAGCCAGTAAGTGTCTGAGGCCAGATTTGAACTCAGGTCTTCCCATCTCCGGGCCCCATGCTCTATCCATTGTGCTACTTAGGTATTTCCAGGGGTTGGAGATAGTCTCTAAGACCCTTTCTAGTTCCAGCATTCTTTGTTTTAAAGTCTCTTCCAGCTTTAATATTCTACAAGGTGTCTCAGAAGTCTTGGTACAGTTCTGAGCTTTTGATAAATACCTTATTAACTTTCATTAATGCATATTAAGAGCTTACAGCTCTTTTGTTTTCTAAGGCACGTTCCAGCTCTGACATTCTGCAGTATAAGGACCTTTCTAAGTCACCATTCTATAAAATGGAAGGGTTGGACTCGGTGGCCCTGAAGGTCCCTTCCAGTTCTAAATGTATGATCTGCGTAGAAAATCCCTCTAGCTTTGGCATTCTATGGCCAGTGTTCAGAGCCATAATGAGGACTATTTTTAGCTAGGACAAAAACAGTTTGGAAGGATCCAGTGGACAGCATCACTACAGAGGCTAGTCTGACCACAGGCACAGTCTCTGTGGCAGATGAGACAGTATGACCCTTGTTCTCAGGTTGTTCTCAGGTTGAAAAGACAACAGGACCCTTGGGTTGGAGCAGGTGTCACCATAGGATTTAGAGCTGGAAGAAACCTTGAGTATTATCTAGTCTAACCAAGAGATCAAGTCACCTCTGTAAAGCCACACAAGTTAGTGGCAGATCCAGAGCCCCGGCCTGAAGTCTGCCATCCCAGCACACTTTTCTCCTACAGGTTAGGTGAGCCAGCTCAAGGAGGAAGCAAGAAAAGCATCAGCAGACTAGATGCTCCTACATGGCTGCCTTGAGGAAAGAGAGCCTGGAATTGACCTGGTGGCCCTCCTTTAGTGCCTCTCTCCTTCCCCCATTACAAGTTACATATTGAATATTAACCCCAGGCTTCTCTTTCTGAACAGTATGAAGAAGACATTCTGAACATTTCCCTCATGATCCTGGACAGGAGCCTCAACTTTCGCCGTGACCCTGTCACTGATGTGGCCCGGAGAAATGACCCTAAATACATTGGCCGAGTGTTGAGTGGCATGGTAAGAAAAGTATCATCCAGCCCATAACTGAGGTCCTGGACAATTCTAACTCTGACCCTGGCTCATAGCTCTTCTTCTTCTGGCTTTGTTGTCAGTGTGACCAGAGCCTCTGCCCAGCAGACCCAGAAAACAAGGCAGGGTTCAGTCTACAAAATCTAGTACTGTTGAGAGCCAGAACCCAGCCTAGGAGAAAGGAGAGAGGACATTAGGACCTTCCTCTCAATGTTCCACATGGTACAGGAAAGGGAAGAGAATAAACATTTATACAGCACCTACTATAAGCCAAGCATTGTGCCAAGCACTTTAAAAATATTATCCCCATTTTGCAGTTGAGGAAACTGAGTCAAACTGAAGTTAAGTGTTTCATTCAGGTCACACAACTAGGGAGTGTCTGAGGCTGCATTTGAACTCAGGGCTTCCTAACTCTAGGTTCAGCACTGTCTTCCATGCCACCCAGATGCCTCTAACTGGAGGCTCAGAAAAGCGCCCTGTCCTTGGAGTCAGAAAACTTGAATTCTGTTTCCAGCTCTTATACTCACTGGTCCGGTGACTTGGGGCAAATAACTTCCCCTTCTGAGCTTTAGTTTCCTAATCTATAAAATAAAGATAATAATTCCATTATCACCTCCTTCCTAGGGATGTTGTGAGGAAAGTACATTTTAAACCACAAAAGGCTTTAGAAATGTGAACTATTATTATCCTGACCCCCCAGCTCTGCCACATCATGCAAAAGCCTTCGTTCATTCAGCAAGCTAGCAAGCAAGCATTTACTAAACAACTACTTTATGTATTGTCCTAGGCTAGAGGTGATAAGATAAAAGACACATGACAGGATGGAGTATTGGAAAGGACCCCAGATGTTACAGAGTTCACTTTACATACGGGGAAACTGAGCCCCAGAGAAGTTCAGTGACTTTCCCAGGGATACATAGATAATAATTAGAAAACTAAGATTCAAACCCAGGTCTTCCAAATCCAAATCCAATATCCTTTCTCCTATGCCATCCCTGTAGAGCTTATCATCCAATAAAAGAGGTAAAAAGTAGACAAAAAACTCTTCTACAAAACAGAGGGTGATAACAGGTCAGCTGTCCTGAATATTCACAGGAAAGCATTACATTTGGGACGGGGGTCCTCAGAGGAGATTTCTTGGATGCAGGGGCATGGGAGATGGGCCTTGAAGGATGGCCATAGTTCCCAGTGCCAGTCTGCCCCAGGGTGCTATAGTAGGGGCTCTACAAGATCACATTCCTGGTACAGCCCTTGTCTTTGGGAAACCTCATTAAGGCACTTTTAGCTTCTGCATTCTTCCCATGAGAGCGGCCTGCTGTCTTGGAACTGGTTTAGCCATGGTGATTGAAGTTAAAGAATCTGAGCATCACAGAATGTTAGAACTAACTGAGATCTTTGAGCTCACTCGTTCATCACCTTTTCCTTCCATGTGGGAAAACTGCAGCCCAGAGAAAGGAAGTGATCCCCCGAGGTCAAACCCAGAATGACACACAGTCAGAGCTACAGTCCAGGGCTTCTCACTGTTGGTGGGGCTTGTTCTGTTGTACCCCTTGGCTCCCTACAAACATTTAAAAGTTCAAAGTCAAAGAGATGGCTTTAACTTGTTACCTGTCACCTGGTTAATTAACTAGAAATCTCTTTACCTTTCAACTTATTAATTAGCTCGCTTGGCTGGTGAATTGACTTAGCTAAAAGGTTAAAAGGTAAGGCAATCTTTCTGACTTTGAACTTTTTAACATTTAACAAGTTAATTGAAATAACTTCTTAGATCCAGGCCAGAAACTCTGCCTGTCAGGTCTAGGATGCTAGTCTCTCTGCTGATGAACCTTCAGAACATCACCACAAAATCCCCATTTTGCCCTCCCACTTTCTGGAGATTACTTTCTCTTCAAAATGCTTAGCCAGAAACCCTGTATTCTAAGTCCATCTTTGTCACTATTAGAAGTCTCTTCCAATAATTTTTGACATTTGGATCCAATTGGGGTTAAGTGACTTGCCCAAGGTCACAAGGCTAGTAAGTTTTGGAGGTTGGATTAGAACTCAGGTCCTCCTGACTTCAAGGCTAGTGCTCTATCCATTGTGCCACATCCATGCTTCTAATTCAACTATTCTAAAGTTAGGGACCTTAGAAATCAGCTTCTCATTTTACAAGAGGACACAACAGGGCCTGTAACAAAGAAGGGGCTTACCTAGCATAAAGCTTAGTCAATGTCAGGGGTAGGTCTAAAAGCCAGAGCATCATGGTGAAGTGGAAAGATCTCTAGATTTGGAATGAGAAGACCTAGGTTTGCAGCACAGCAGTGTGACTTTGGAGAAGTCATTCAAATGCTTTGGGTCTCACATTTCTTAGCTGTGAAAGGAGGGGATTGGACCAGATGGCCTCTAAGGTCACCTGCCACTTGAAGTCATTAAGTCTGTACTCTCAACAGTAAGAAGCAACAGTATTTATTAAGTGCCTTTCTCCATTGTGAGGAACTCTTTGTTTTCCGGGACTTTCCTGCTATGCCCGAGCTGTCTCTTTATAACTCCGATATTCTAAAAATCAATCAACATTTAGGGTGGTAAAAGAAGGCTTCAAAGGTCAGGTAAGACTTTGAGAGCTGAGGTTTCAGAAAAAGCGAGAGCACTGAAGGCCAAGGTAAAGATCAGGGGAGATTAGTGCAGAAAAGCTAAAACCTGCAGCCTGGTAAGGCAGCCAGGGTGGTCCATCATAGCACCCAGCCCTCCCTCTGTCCACCTTCTCCAAATCTGGCTTTAGCTGCTGTTGACTCATTGCTAGGCCCTCAGGCAAACCACTTTATCTCACCAGAACTTCCTGAGCTGCACCTGGTGAGGATCCCTCCCAAACTCACTCACTGCTAGGCTGGGCTGGGTGAACTATACTAATTACCACCTGCACAGCCTTTTGAAAGGATCAGAGCTGGGTAGCACAGCTGATTGCTACTTTCCATGGTGGGGCCCTGGTGATTCAGCAGATGGGACAGATGGTGAAATCTTTCATCTTGGCCTGTCTGTAATATATCTTACGATCTCAAATGATGGCCCCATCAAGATGGGAGGAGGGGAGAAAGATCTGTAGGTCCGTGGCTCACCTGCAAACAGGGGTGTGCTAGTCTCTGGGCTGCTTAGTCTAAATAGAATCATAGACATCAAGGGCTAGAAGAGGCCTTGGAACATTAGCTGTCAAAGCTGGAAGGGACCTCCTGTTAGTCTCCTGACATTTTATAAAAGAGAAAACATTCCATAATTCGTCTTTTTCTCTGAGGGAAGTGAACTAGAGAGTTTTTAGAAATCTATATCTTTAAAAGCATAGCAATAACAAAATCCGGAGGAAACAATAGAAAGAGAAAACTCATTCAAAATAGCTACAAAATATGCAAAATATCTGGGAGTCAGTCAACCAAGAAACACTCAAGACACAGATATAGATCACAAAGCACTCTTTAAAAGAAAAAAGATTGACAAGTAATTGAAGAGATATTTATTGTTTGTGGGTAAGCTACACAAATGTAATAAAAATGGAAGCATTACCTAAATTAATTTAAAACTTAATTAATCAAACTAACAAAGGAGTAGTCTATAGAGCCAGACAAAAAAATAACAATTCATTTGGAGGAACAAAAAGGCATCGAATCTTAAGGGGAATAAAATTTAAAAAGAATAAAGAGAATAAGACTTCTAGACTTTATATTGTAAAGCAGTAATTATTAAAACTGGTACTAGTAAAAAAATAAAACAAAAAAAGTATATCAGTGGCACAGAATATATAAACAAGAATTAGTAACAACCTAATTCAATAAACCAGTAAACCCAAGAATATAAACCACTTATAGAAGAACTCAGTATCTGGCAAGCACTGCTGAGAAAACTGGAAAGCAGTTTGGCAAAAATTAGATTTGTTGTTGTTCAGTCACGTTTGATGCTTCATGATATCACATTTGGGTTTTTTCCATTTCCTTCTCCAGTTGATTTTACAGATGAGGAAACTGAGAAAAACTGGGTTAAGTGACTTGCCCAGGGTCACACAGCTAATAAGTGTCTAAGGCTAGATTTGAACTCAGGAAGATGAGTCTTTCTGACTTCTGGCCCAACTCTGTCCACTGCCCACAGATAAGCTCAAAATAGAAATATGACCTAAATATAAAAGGTTACATCATAAAGAAGTTAGAATAAAATGAAATAAGGTATATTTCACAACTATGACTAGAGAGAAAATTCTTAACCAAAATCAGAAATGGATCACAAAAGATAAAATATATAATTTTGATTATATGAAATTAAAAGGTTTTTGCACAAATATAATTAGTAGTATAAGACAGAGGAAATTTGTTTTAATGGTTTTGATGAGTTTGTTTAATAACAGCAGTAACAAGAATATTCCCTTCTAGCAAATCTAAAAATAATTTAATAAAGAATGAGAGAAAAAAGTAGATTTAACAATTATAGTGCAAATATAAATGAACTAAACTGCTTGAAAAAAAGAAATGGTTACAAAATGTATTAAAATCCAACAATAGGTTGTTTATAGGAAATACATTTAATACAGAAAGGTTTTAATAGATTTAAATTTAAAAACTGATATTAAAATTTTCCATGCTGTTGCTAATTCATGAAGAGACAGGGTAAAACTGAGGAAGTCAAGTCTATAGAGGTAGAAACTGAAGGCCAGCGAATGAAAGTGACTGTCTCAAAGTCATGCAGTGAATTAAGAGTACCCAGTTCTCTTAAGTCCCAAGTCACTGCTTTTCAGAGGTTCCCAAAGTGAGCTATAGGGTGCTAGAATGATGGGGGTGGGGCGGTAGGGTCCTCAGATACAATTCAGGGACATTGAATAAAAATAAGGGGGTAGTGGAAACATAAGGAAAGAAGAGAAGAGAATTTTGAAAAACCATTCATATATGTTTCATCTATTGTGTAAGAGAATTAAAGTCATAGTGATTATATTATTTTCCAAATAAACAGACAAAATGCAAGTTATAACCAATCAGTGGTCCAAGTCCACTGACAGGTCTTAACAAGCAAATGTTGGCAGGCCAGCATTGTCCCGAACTATTAGGAAGTCCAGTATGCATCAGCTTAAATATGTGCATGTAATGACTTGTTTACAATACAGTACTATACAGCTAGCTACATGACATAATATTGCATCATCAAAATTTCAATGCAGGAAAAAAAAACCCACAAATTTACAATGAATTATTAAATTTAAGATGTGTCATTTAAAAAAAAAAATTTATAGTAAGAGCGCCGGCCTGAGTCGGGAGATTCAGGATTGGTTCAGGCCTCAGATACTTAACACCCACACAAAATAACTGGCTGTGTAACCTTGAGCAAGTTAACCCCAATTGCTTTAAAACAAATTATATTTTTTAATTGATGCAAATTTTAAAAAAATTAAAGGGTTAAAGAAAGTAGATTTGCAGGAGGGTTCTGAGTAATTTTTTTTTTTTTTTGCAAAGGGGGCAGTAGGCCAAATAAGTTTGGGAATTTCTGCTCTACACCATGCTGAGCTCTTCTCCTTCTCATCTTCCTCTCCTCATCCACTTTCCACACATTGCCACCTTTCCTCCTCTCCACCTGCGGAGTTGACTGGACACAGGTGTTTTTCAGGTCAATGGCAATGATGATAATGGTGTGTTATCTGGGAACTGGAGTGGAGATTACACTGGCGGCAAGGACCCTAGGAACTGGAATGGCAGTGTGGAGATCCTGAAGGAATGGAAGAAAAATCGTTTCCAGCCTGTCCGCTTTGGCCAATGTTGGGTCTTTGCCGGGACCCTAAATACAGGTACCCTGGGCAAATGCAGCCTGGCTGGTCATTACAGAATGGTGAACTCACTCCCCAAAGCTTATCCCTGAATTAGGAGTCTGGGAGTCTTGGGTTCCAGTTCTGACTTTGTCAAATTCCCTTTGTGAATTTAACATCACCGAGACTCAATAGAATGAGGATAATCATATTGTACCACCTGCCTACAAGGGCTGCTGTGAGTTCAATGAGCCTTAAACTGCTATACAAATGCAAGTTGTCATCATCCTCTTATTACCTGTAGAAAGGGGGAAAATAATAGACTCATTCAAAGACTAATGTAACTAAATGTGGAAAGAAACACCTGGTTGGCCAGACCACAGCAACACTTAGTAACCCTCTGCTAAATTATAGGGAAGTTGTGACCTTCACTAGCCCTGAATGAAACTACAGAGCACAGGGGTTAGAAGTAAATGGTGCTTTAAGGCCTGCAAAGTGCCTTACTCACAGCGGCCCTGTGGCATGAGCACTGTCAGCCCCATTTTATAGATGAGGGACCTGTGGTTCAGGGAACTGAGCAGAGCTGCCAAAGGTTACATACATACAGACCCTGTATTCAAGCCCAGATGTCCTGATTGGCCTGCCCCACACACCTACCCCAGAAGATTATTGTGAGGAAGTGCCTCCGTAAAGAGTAAAACTATATACATGGAGATTGTCACCACTGCTGCCACCACCACCACCATCGTCATCATCGTCTAAGTTGTCTCCCTGGTTTTTGACTTCCAGTGCTTCGGTGTTTGGGGATTCCTGCCCGAGTGATCACCAACTTTAACTCAGCCCATGACACAGATCGCAACTTGACCATAGATGTCTACTATGATGCTCTAGGAAACCCATTAGACAGAGGGAGTGACAGCATTTGGTAAGCACCTCTCCTTTCCTCTGTACTAACTCTACAAAACTCAGCCATCTCCTTGTTCATATTGTTCCTGAGAGACACAGCTCTAAATGGAGGGTGAGGGGTTAGATAGGTAGGAGGAAGAGAAATACAGATGCAGGATGACAGACAGACTGATGACACATCTAAAATTAAACCATTCTGACATATTTCAGCACATGATCTGATAGAATGGAATACACAATGTAGTGTTTCCGTAACAGGTTACTCAGAAAACCCACTGTCACAATGGTTGCTCACTCTTTGGAGTCAAACCTAATAAAAAGAAAAATAGATTTTGGAAATGTCACTTAGAGCAGACAGTTTTAAAATTATAAATTTTTTTTTTGTTAGAAGGGTCCTTAGCATTTAAAACTGGAAGATAACTTAGAAAACAGAATGTCAGAGCTGAAAAGGACCTCAGCGCCAACAAGTTTTAAATTGGTAGGACCTGGGAACATTTTGGAGCTTAAGGGGAGCACAGAATAGAGAAGGTTAAAGCTGGAAGGTTTTTAGGAGATATCTATCTAATCCAGACCTCACAGTCTGCTTAGGAAAAACCTGAGGCCCACAGAGGTTAAGTTATTTGCCCATGATACAACTAGTAAAGTGGCAGAACCAAACTTAGAACCTAGATCTCCTGGGTTCCAGTGCTCTTTGCAGAATTCTGCACTGCCACCTGATATCATTTTAAATGCCTTGTGGAGGATGTAGTGGAAAGCTCTGTGTGGAATTCCACACCTGCCTAGCCCACCCACATATGCCAGCAGAGCAGCTCTGCACATAACCATATAGCCCCCAACTTTGCATCAGCCTTGTAGGAGGCCAGGGCTTATGTCTGAAGGTCTCTGAGTGCCCCTGTCCAAGTCTATGTGAATGCTACACAGAAAGCTGTGGAATCTGATCCCTACCCCCGTTCTCTTATTTGCCAGAGGTACAGGAAACTAAAGATCACAAGATGTGGGTCCTAACCCCAAATGTGCCCTTATCTGGCTCTGTGCCCCTGGGAGGCATTTCCCCTCTAGGGTTCAGTTTCCTCCTATATAAATTGGAGGGAATGGATCAAATAATCTCTAAAGTCATCTTAAAAATTCTGATTCTCTAGATGTCTTTTCCTCCCAGGGAAGCCACTCCCTCTTTTACTTAATACCAGCACCATCTGGGGAAAGAAGGCCTAGAGCCATGTAGGCTGGGTATGTAATAACAACCTGTCTTTGCAAGAATTTATAGCACAATACAAATACTATTCGGGTTTAAATGGTATCCTGTGAAGAACAGGTAATAAATAATCTTGATTTTATCCTAAACTGTATTAATGCAATTCTATTTTTGGTCAGAATCCATCTGGCACCACATTTTAGAAAGTTCATCAACGAGCTGGAACAGGTCAAAGAAAGGAGAGTGGCCAGGATGGGGAGGGGCCTCAGATTTGTGACATGTAATAATAGCTGCCATTTATAGAGCACTTACTATGTGCTAAGTGCTTCACAATTATTGTCTTATTTGATCCTCAGGGAGGTAGGGCTATTATTATCATCATTTACAGATGAGAAAACTGAAGCAAACAGGAGTTAGTTAGGTGACTTGCCTACGACCACACGAAACCAGATTTGAGCTCAAGTCTTCCCAAATCCAGGCCCATCTGCTCTATCCACTGTACCACCCAGCTGCCCCTAAATGTAAGCATCAGTTGAGGAAATCTGGACTATTTAGCCTAGAGAAGGGAAGACTTAGGTGGGGACATAATTGTTCTCTTCAGCTATCAGCTACTATCATGGGAATGAGAAGCAGACATTTCTCAGGTGGTTCTAGAAGGCAAAACCAGGACCGATGAGGGGACGTTTCAGGGTCTCAGATTTTGGCTCAGTGTAATAAGAATTCACTATTCTAAGAACATACAGCCATCTAACAGGGGAATAAGCTGATTTGTTAGGTAAGCTAAGACTACTTAAATAAGCTGTAATGCCCTTAGTGTACATATAATAGAAGAGATTCATGATTGGGTAGGAGTTAGAAGTCCCAAATTCCCATTCACCTCTTAAGATTCTGTGATTCAGTAGAACCCAAAGTGTTTTTCTGATCCATCATTTCACAAAGTTCCTCCTTCCCTGACTGGTTGATTTTACCTCAAGGACCTACAAACCAAAGTACAGTAAGTTGTAGTTATGGTCTGTCACCAGCCTTCTCCCAGTTATCCACAGCTGGCATCAGTAGGATCTGATCACAGGGCTGGTGGGGAAAGAGTATCACCCCCTTGTTAGCCAGATTCATTGGTACAGCTAGCAGTTACCCCATTTATAAAATGAGCTTCAGTTAGACTAGATGATCCTTCAGTGCCTTTCCAGCCTTAACAATCCTCAAATACAGAGCTCGAGAGTTAAATTTCATTTTCAGATCACATTCATCCCATAGTTTGACACCAGATGGCAGAAAGAGTCTTCTGCTCTGTATCTACTTCTCCAGGGCTTTTCTGTGACTGTTGTCTGCTAACAAAAATGAAGCCTCAGGCCCAGCCCACACAATCAGCATGACCAAATCAGCTGAAACAGCTTATACTGTGGTTAGCTTTTACCCTGATGTTTCTGTTATGTGCATGTGTCTTTGTGTATGTTTCATTTGACTGCACTGTCTTGGTTTTCTAAATCCACAAACTGGATTGCATATTTCTTGTGTTTAAAGAGCTCTTTGGAAGCCTAGCCCTGTGCTCACTGAAACAGGTTTGGGGCCTATGCAGAGGATCATAAATTAAGAGCTTGAAAGGGATCTCAGAGGTCATCTGGTTCAACCCCCTTATTTGAGGCAAAGCACTCTCCCAAGGTCACCCTGGTTATATATAAGAGAGTGTGGACTTGAACCCAGGTCCCCCAACTCTGAACCCAGCACTGTTTCTATTTTGTCCTGGTACCCTTTAACTGTTTCCCCTGGTACTGAGTACCTGAGGGGAAAAAAATCTTTTTTCCTTAGACTCATAGGATCATAGAGGCATCTGAAAGGTCATTTATTCTAACTATCTTTCTCCCCCATCTCCTCCTGACCACCTATTTAACAGTAAAATATTTCCAAGGCTTATGTTATTCCTTATAATGCCAACCCAATCAGAACCAACATTTTTTGAACACCTCCTGTGTGTATTGGGTGATAAAATTGGAGGACATTGAGTGCATTGAAGTTAAAAGATGAACAAGACATACTCTGCCCTTAAGGCACTTACAATCCAGTTGGAAAGACAGCGGGTATGTGAAAATGTAATTTATGATGACTGGTAGAAGCTGTAAGTACACCAGGTCACTCATGCTATGTCCTGTAATATGCTACACCACCTAGTAATCCCTAGGAGGAGAGAAGAGGCTGGAACAGGCTACTTTAGGCAGATTGGACAAGTATCCTCATACCTTAGCTCAGACTCACTCAGGTACCTTCACACCTCTGATCCATCAGCCAGCTGCTTCAGCCCTCTTCTTTCTCCAGCTTCAAAGTTGAATACTCACCTCCCCTGGACTTTATGAAAGCCCTCCTTCCCAGGTATTTGTCAGTCCAACAGAGCCCACAGACCTGGGAGAGATTCCCCTCCCCAGGGCAGAATGCTGTGTGGTACTTAAAGGGTAAAGTAAGAGAAATTTAGAAAATTGGTCCATGACCAATGAGACCTTGAGTTCATTCGTGAGGGCTTCGTCAACCATAAAACACTGTCAGACCCTTAGCACATTGACTGGCCAATCTAGAAAGGACCTAGATTATGTAGTCTTTCCCTATCATTCGTTGTATAGAGAAAGAAAATGAGATCCAAAGAAATGAAGTGACTTGCTTTCTGTAATATAGAGCAATGTGCATGTTCTACACCTTCTACCTGAAATGATGGAAATTTGCCTACTATGACTTTCCCTACAAATGTTGTCTGCTCCTGACTTGTTACTATTTCCATAGTCACAGAACCTGTGAAACAGTAATTGCTTTCTGAGCTACTTCCCAAGATAGGAATTTATATACTGGAGCCAGTCTGGTATAGTAATGGAATATAGAACTAGAAAATGAGGTCCTAACTAGCTGTGTGACTTTGGACAAGTAACTTCACCTCTCTAGGTTTGTTTGGACTAAATGGCCTTGGAGATCACTTCCAGTGCCAGCATTTTATGGTCTAAGATTCATGCTCACTCTGCTTTTTTGTTTTCTGCATTCTAATATTTTATATTTTTAGGCCCCTTCCAGCTTTAGTTTCTGTGAGTTCTTTGAGCCCAAAGGAGCAAGGTATATATTCCAAAAACAGTCCGAGTTCTCACAGCATGTTACTTTAATTTTTTTCTCCATAGGTAGGAATTGCTACGTATCAGCTCAATATCAACATTTCCCTTTCAGACCAAGACTCTTAATTACTAAACCCAACTTTTTCTCAGTCTTCATCTTTCTTGACTTCTTTGCAGCATTAGGCAAGGTTTATTATATCGAGTGGTCCCTGGGTTTCTATGACATTGTTTTCTCCTGTCCTTTTATGAATATTCACATTGCAGCATGTAATGAAGGTCTCCTGGCCCTAGCTAACTCTGCAGAGAGGAGGAATTTGGAATGTCAGATTTGGAGGGTCGCTTAAATGCAGTGGCTAGGTTCAGATTGTGGATAGAACTGTTTGACCCTAGGCAAGTCATTTAACCTCACTGGGCCTCAGTTTCCTCATCTGTAAAATGAGGAAGTTGCACTAGATGGCCTCTGAAATCCCTTCCAGATCTGTGATTCTGTGATCAAGTCTAATCTCCAAGAAGCCATCCCTGCCCATCCCGAGTCATAGGGCTCCTCTCCCTTCCCTAAACCCCTGTGATATTTACTGTCTTGGGGAGAGCTGACATATAGTCTCTTGGATTATATAGTTAATTTTTTGTACATACCTATTCTCTCTATTACAATTATTCATCCTCTAAGCTAATAAGATTAACATTTGTGTTAATGATATCTATCTGTAAAACAAGAAGATTGTGCTAGCTGAACTGACCCTGAGGTTCCAAGTTAACTATGATTTGATTATTCAGGAATTTCCATGTCTGGAATGAAGCATGGTTTGTTCGAACTGACTTGAACTCACAGTATAATGGATGGCAAGTGTTGGATGCAACTCCACAGGAGAGAAGTCAAGGTAACCTAGTATGATTAAGTTCGTCTGACTCTCTCTTGCTTCTTAGATGGGTCATGGTTCAGCTAAATCATTGTATCTTTGACAAATGGAGAGAAATGGGGAGGATGATACAGGTGATATCAAAGTTATTTCAGTTTGTCTTTGAGGTTATATACTCCCTAGCAAATTTAGCTCCTTATTCTGTTTGGTTTTGACTGATAATAAAATGGGTTTGTATTCTCTGACTCCGTTACACTTAAAGGTGGGAAGGTAGCTGCCCTTGCAGTAATACAGGTATCAGGAAGCCATCCTAGGATTTAACATCTTCCAGAGAAAAACTTCCTAAAACATGGCTTTCAATATGTTATTTCCTGCCCCAAAACTTTCACCGGCTCCTTTCTTCCCTCAGGATAAAGTCTGAACTTCATAATCTAGCCTCACTACCTCTATCGCAAATTTATCTCCCATTTTTGTCAAACTCAGATCCTCTGTTCCAGACTGGCTGTCATACCATCCCAAATACAAGCTTGCCTCGTGTTCTGCTGTTCACACATCTTTTCTCAGTGTCTATAACGCCCCCACCCCTTCTCTCTGTGAATCTAGATTCTGCCCATCTTTCAAGGCCCCTGCTAAAGTCTCACCTTTGGCATGAAGCCTACACTAACAGCTACTGCCCCTACTGATCTCTCCTTCCCATTCTTGAACTCAGAGAATCATAAAATGTTTATCATTACAAAAGAATTCATTGGTTAGCTAGTCCAGCCCTATCTATAACAGCCCAAATGACTCTTCATTCAGCCTTAACTTAAAAGACCTCCAGCAGTGGAAAACTCACTGCCTCCCAAAACAGCCCATTCTTTGGTCTTAACAGCTTTGGTTGTAAAGTTCCTCTTTATATAGACTCAAATATCCCTTAATTTTTTTTAACCTCTCATTGGGCCCCAATCACACATAGCCTGGTGTGACTCGTCATTTCTTCTTGTTGTGAGGCTTATGTCCCTATCTAGACAATGACCTCCATAAGGTCAGGGGTCACCTTCTCCTTTTGAAAGTGCTAAGGCACTCAGCAATTCCACAAAATAGAGGTCATTCACTCTTCATAGGATCCTAAGACTTAGAATTGGAAGGGACTTTGGACATAATATCATCCAACTCCCTCATTTTACATTTGAGAGAGAGGTGCAGAAAGGTGATGTAAGTTAACCAAAGTTACACAAGTAGTAAATAAGAGATCTAAGATTCTAAGTCTTCTGACAGCAAGTCTGTTGCTGCTTCAGTTACAAAGTTTCATGGCCCAGAAATAAATGCTTTGTCTCAGCTTTGATTTTTCCTAATATTAAAGTATTCAATTGGGAAAATATTTCTCCAGAGCTTGTTATATGTGGAACATCTTGCTGGGACCAAAAAAGATACAAAATTCACCTTTGCTATTGTAACAAAAATGTTTCTAGCTTTATATTATAGCCTGTCTGTCACATTGATCATTCTTTAATGCAGTCCTGTAGGCCCCCCAAATTAATGACCCTTCCACCAGCCCTCCTACTTCCTGAATAAGAATTTCGGCCTGTGTTGATCAAAGGGTAGAAGCCTTGAGGAGCAAATGTAAAGATGACCCTGCCACACCTCACTTTGACTCTGCTACAGCACTATAGCAAATATAAGAACAGAGAGCGTGGTCCCTGTCCCTAAGGAGCTCCCAGTCTCAGTCTAACAATCCTGGGAAGCTTATGATGAGAACTCAGTAGTGAAGACAGTATAATCTATCGGATGTGAGAAGAGGGAGCAATCCCTCTGGGATGAGGTGTTCACTTCATGGAGGAAGAAGACTTGATCTAGTGCTTGAGGGACAGATGGGATCTGGAGAGGCAGAGGAGAAAAAGGAAGGACATAGACATCATTGGAGGGCCTTCTCAGGGTGGAGGAAATGGCACAGGGGTGGGGATGTCTGGGCTGCATTTTCATGCTCTGTCTGACTCCTTGTGCCCCAGGAGTGTTCCAGTGTGGTCCTGCTTCTGTCGTTGCTGTCCGGCAGGGTGATGTGAACCTGGATTTTGATATGCCCTTTGTGTTTTCGGAAGTGAATGCTGACCAAATCACCTGGATTATCAACTCTGATAACAGCAAAAAGCAAACTTCTTCTAAAACTAGCTCTGTGGGCAAATTCATCAGTACAAAGGCTGTGGGCAGCAATTCCCGCATGGATGTCACAGACAAATACAAATATGCTGAAGGTGAGGGCCCCGGTCCAGGCAGGGGCCATCACATCCAGGAAGAGGGCTGTCCATCTCAAGCTCTGTGATTCCAAACATGGCAGGACTCATTCTCTCTCATTCACTCTTTTAGCAAATACATATAAGTACCTGCTCTGGATAGCTCCTGGTACTTGATGTCCTAAGGAATAGAGAGATACATAAGTCAAGCTTGCTAGATAGTGGAGGTAGAAGCCATGTCTGTATATGATTCTCTTAGGGAGTGTGAAATGTGTCAGCAAGGTATAAAGTATCCTAGGAATACAAAGATCAGGGAGGTCAGGAAAGGCTTCATGGAACAGGTGGTCTTACAAGGATTTTAAATGGCAAAGATGAGGCTTTCTGGCATATGGACCAAAAGCACCCAGACTACATTAAGAAGGGGAGAACAGATCATTAGTTTAGAAGGTAACAATGGTGGGGCGGCCAGGTGGCACAGCGAGTAAGAGCACCGACCCCAGAATCGGGATGACCTGGGATCGAATCCGGGCTCTGATACTTAGCACCACACCCAGAAATAACTGGCCGTGTAACCTTGAGCAAGTTACTTAACCCCAATTGCTTTTAAAAAAAAGAAGAAGAAGAAGGTAACAATGGGGCAGAAAGGCTGACTGAAGCCAGGTGGTGGATGCCCTCAAGTGCCAGGATTGTGTTTGGGTTGTATCCAATAGGGAGCCGTTTAGTTTTCAGCAATGAAGTGATGTGATCCAAACAACCTCAAAAAAAAAAAGGTTTGTCTCTAAAGAAGGCAGTGATGCCTGCAAGCACCAAGCAAGCCAGGAGATGCTGTTATGAAGGGAAACAAGAAAAGTAGGGGAGAAAAATAAAGGCCACCTAGACTATGACTGTCTACTCGAGATATCAGTGACCATGTTTGGTCATCTTTGTCATCTGCCTAGCAGAGAGCTCTGTCCCCAGCAGACTTTAGTAAATGTTTCCTAACTGGCAAGTTATGGCACTGGCATCACAGAATATCACCTGAAATAATGTATGTAGAATCCTTGACTAGAGTCTGGGTCAGAGCAGGAAGGCATCTTAAAGCACAGAATGGATGCACAACATGGAAAGGACCTTAGAGCCTAGAACAAAGAAGTCATTGCTGGGAGATACTTTCAACTACAGAATCTTAAAATGCCACTGAAGACATAGACCACAGAAGGTCAGGACAAAAAAAACACAGCCTAGACCTGAGAACATAGAATATGTGATGTTCTGGCTGAAAAGAACCTTAGAGACATAAGAGTGCAACTCTTGAATTCCACAGGTGGGAAAACTGAGGCCCAGAGAGGTGGTGGCTTGCCTGAGGTCACCCAGCTCATTAGTAGTAAAGCCAGAACTAAAATCAAGGTGTCTAGACTCCTAGGTTTGTGTTCTCTATAACTCCTTTTTTATCTTTCTTTCCCTCCTTTCTCTAGGTTTTGTCCTCCTCTTCCATTCCTTTCTACTCCCTCTCCCTCTTCCCTCTCTAAGACAGCTCTGGGCCCATGCACAAGTACTGCCAGCCTAGCTTATCCCTACAAGTCCTGGGTAATGCCCAAAGCTTCCTGTTTGTGATCCCCAGTTCAGAGGATTAACACAGTGGTTTTTATTCTGCCTTTCTCCTGCCCATTCCCAACAGCCCCCTAGCCTTGTACTGCTACCCCTAACACACAGTGATGTGAAGTATAGACAAGAGAGGATGGTGAAGAGAGCAGCAGACTGGCAGGCAGGAGGGGCCTGGGGTCTTATCCCGGCTGTGCCGTCAGCTCCCCGCATGACTTTAGATAAACCTCTTCTCTCCAAACCTCAGTTTCTCCATCTGTAAAGTGAGAGGGTTGGAGCAGATGGCCTAGGGCCCTTTCAGAGCCAGCACCATCTGTTCTAAAGTCCCAGCTGTGATGGTCTCTGTTTTATGATACTTCTGGAGGAAATAGTCACTGGCAGAATCAGTGCCAGGAAGAAGATTCCTTTGCATACATCCCCACCAACAATCCCAACTACATCAGCTGTATGTCACCATTCTGAAGTGACTTTGTGACCAAGGAGACTGTTCCCCAGTCCAAAGTCACAAAGAACTTCCCTCTGAAAGTGCCTAAGAGTGCAGAATGAAAATAGGTCTCAGCAAATAAATGTTCCATGAATCCTAAAGAGGTACACCTGAGTGTGTGACCCATTCCAAATTAATGTCATGTTAATGCAAAGGGCCTAGAATACAAGGTGAGACTAGAAACAAAAGAACTCTTTAACAAATAGACCACAACTTATTGTAACAAGCACTTTATAAAGTATAGTTACCAAAGGAAGTATTTGTATATAAGTTTTCATATACAGTATCTTATTTTTGCCTCACAAGAGCCCCATGATATAGGCAAGGCAGGTATTATTAACCCCATTTAATAGATGGGAAAACTAAAACTCAGAAATGTGAAATGACTTACCATACAAGAGTCATTGGCAGATCCAGGACCTGACTGTTGGTCCACAGCTTTTTCCTCCACTGTCTCCATGCAATTTGGATTATCTACTTCTATCCCCTTACTGGACCCTTTAAGGAGGAGAATGATCCAGTGGCATCCAGGTGACCTAACCTCAGTTCTGGGCTCTGCCCCAGTCCCCCAGCATGACATGAAGCCGAGTCATTTGACCAGTCAGCCTCAATTTCCTCACCTAGTGACGCTAACTTTGCCCCAAGGAGTAGCTCATAAAAGTAGTTGCTAAGCATTTTGCATAACTAAAATGCTAAAGACTGAAAACAGGAGTAGGAAGTCCAGATCCCTGGGCAAACCCCAGCAGCTGACCTACATAGCGCTAGCCCCAGTGGGAGCCTCTGTCTGCAGACAGCTTGGGCCCCAAAATAGAGTTCCCAGCATAGTTCTTGGCCCCAGGTGTTCAGCCTGCACCTCGACTAAAGGATGGGAAAAGGCCATGAGGAGCCTACACTGCAGGGACCTGGCTGCTCTGGTAATCTGCTTGACTATTCTTCTCCCTTGAAAGCTAGAGCGGAACCTTCCTTGAGCTAATTTGGGAAGAGAGTAGGGGCAGGGTCAATAATTCCATCTCCCTTCTTTCCATTGAGATACCTTATTTTGTACAGCACTGTAAGGGATTGGCTCCCAGTAACAGACAGTTACACCCTAAAATAGAGGTGGTTAGAGCTGGAGTGGCCCTTACAACACAGAGTATCAGGCCTAGGATTGTCCTGCGATGGGCAGTTTCTTAAGAACAGCATCTGTCTTGTATCGATGTTTGTATCCCTAGTGCCTTGTAGTAGATAAATGTTTTAGACTTAGAATCTTAAAGCTGAAAGGAACCTAAAAAGAGATCATCCAGGGGTCTGACTTCCCTATTTTACAGTTGAGGATGCTGAGACCTAAAGAAGGGAAGCACCTTGCCCCAAGTCACCCAGCAAATCAGTAGCAAAGGCAAGACTAGATCTCAAATCCTACAGTCGGGTGCTCTCGCCATTGTTGTAACGCCGCCTCCAAACACCTAAGACCTCTCCAACACTGTCTCTCTCCCCTTCGCACAGGTTCCAAGGAGGAGAGGGAAGTGTTCAGGAAAGCTCTGCAGAATCTGAAGCCCAGTTCCAGCGCTTTCGGCTCCACAGCAGCTGGGGCAGAAAACCCAGAAGAGAGGACACCCAGCATCTCTGGGAAGTTCAAGGTCAATGGTGTTCTAGAAGTGGGGAAGGAAGTCAATCTGTCCCTGCAGCTCAAAAACCTGAGTGAGGACTTGAAGACTGTCTCAGTGAACATGACAGCCTGGACCATTGTGTACAACGGCACTCTGGTACATGAGGTGTGGAAGGACTCCATCACAGCGTCTCTGGACCCTCAGGAAGGTAATTTATGAGCCCTTTCCTTCATAATTCCCTCTTCCACCACAATGTACAGTTAGCTGAATTCTCACATGTACATTATCTTAGAGTTTCATGTACAGCCTTACAAAGAAGGTACCGTGTTTCCCCAATAATAAGACACTGTCTTGTGAATTTTTTTGGACAGAAAAACACCAGAGGGCTTATTTTCAGGGGAGGGCTTATTTTAATGAACCTTGACAACAATTTTAATAAACAGGTAAATGTGAACAAAAAAATGTACCTTTATTCAATAAGCAAATCACTGGGGAACAACAGGATGACGCGCTCACTGCTGCAGCTCTGATTGGATGCAGCTCAGAGCGCGGTGTACGTTTCACGGGGGGGGGGGAACGGGACGGTGCATACAGAGGGTACCATAATGTAGCGTGTAGCGCAGGGGATCACCTTCACTACAGTAGCAATCTCAATAGGGCTTATTTTCGGGGGAGGGCTTATTTTAGAGGAATCTTACACAGTAAGGGGAGGGCTTATTTTCAGGATAGGTCTTATTATCGGGGAAACACGGTAGGCACTGAAGAGATGATTGGTACCAGACCTGAGGCTCAGAGGATGCAAGTAACTTACCCAAAGTCACTGAGTTAATACAGTCAGAAGGTAGGAATGTTGTCCCTCTCAATGGAGTGGAAGGTCCCTGAGAGCAGGGACTACTTCACTTTTGTCTTTGAATCCCCTGGACCTTGAATGATGTCTGGCACATCATGGGTGCTTAATAAAGGTTTATTGAATGCTTATTGATTCCATCCTGCAGGGTAGAAAATAATAGGAGCTGGCTGTAGCAGTGCATAGTACAAGTCAAGAAGAAACCTGGAGGATTCCAAAATGGCCCGATGAGTAAAGATGGAGAGAGGAGACAAGCATTGAAGGACAAGATAATGATAGATGGATAGACAGATAGACAGATAGATAGATAGATAGATAGATAGATAGATAGATAGATAGATAGATAGATAGGTAGGTAGAGATAGGTAAATAGATATAGAGATAGAAAAATAGATTGAGTGGTAGATTAGAGACAGATTAGAGATAGATAAATGGATGGGTAGGTAGAAAGAGAAATATAGATTAGAGACAGATTGATTGATAGATCGATACGTTGTCTCCCCCATTAGAGCTTGAACATCTTAAAATCAGAGACTATCTTACTTTTCTATTTCTATTTCCAGCACTTAGTAGAGCACTTTGCACATAGTAATCCCTTAACAAATATTTTATTCATTCATAGATAGAACATTTATTAAGCACTTACTGTGTGCAAGGCACTGTGCTAAACTCTAGGGATTGTTGACCTGAAAGTTTGGTTAAAGGAGGTAAACAGGCTGATATCTATTTATATCATTTATTTCCTTAAAGCTAGCAGATACATGCTGCACAGAGCCAAAACATATAAGTTCTGACTGTCTGATACAAGAATGACAAAGTTTTTATATGCTCTAGGACAATCCCAGGACATCTGTGTCCCTCAGATTTATGGTTTTCATATGTTTTTAGGAAGGAAGCTTCTTAGTTGAATAAGTTGTAAATACAAATTGACAAGACAATTGACAAAGTAGTGTCAGTTAGACACTACACACCTCTAGGAAAGATAAGAGAAGTCCTATTGTTCAGTTTTATCTGATCTTTGAAGTTGCTGACACAGGAAAGGGCATTTTTAGAGCAAAGCAAAGCAGTCTGATTGATTAGTTAAGGTTTTGGCTCTTATTAAGGTTAAAAAGTGATATTAAATGATTATCAGGATATAAATACCAGCAAGCCAAACAAAGCCTGCTCTCCAGAAACTTCTGTTTTAGTGCGCCTGAGGACACACAGAGGGCTGGACGGAGGGAAGGCACACACACAGCAAGGTGTGGAGTGGGCAGGCTAGGGGCTAAAGCCAGTCCTTGTCGGCTCTCAAGGGCCATTTGTTAAATTTTCAGGGTGAGCATTTACACCTTGCAGATCTTCAAATATTACAAACCAAGGTATGGGTTATTTACTTTTTTTGTCTATATTTAAGAAAGTGATGGTGTAAATGTTAAATAATGCAGATTAAACTGCTGGTTGTTAAACTTTTACTAGCTTGCCCTTATCTGGGCCCAACAAAATCAGGCAGAAACTGACCTATCAGCACCCAGAGACCAGGGCCAGAGTCCAGGTAACTGGTGGGAAGAGGTAAAAATAGTCCAAGGAGAGAGTGGCGCAGGCCAGGAAATGGCCTAAGTAGTCTGAGGTTCTCAGATGAAAGATTTCTCAAAGTTGGGTTGTATATTACAGAGAAGTTCCTGAGCTACAGGGGCCTCTGCCGAACCAGAACGATAACCATCCCTCTGCCCCGGGCTCCGGTTGGGAAGAAATTATAATAACAACAGCCTTTCCCTTATACCTCCTCCCAGTGGCAGAACATCACCACAATAACAAAAATAGTGTTTTAAGGTTTAAAAAATGATCCCCACAACAACTCTGTGAGATGGACAGTACTTTGTTACTCTTGTAGTTGTTGTTGCAATAAAGCTTATTATCCTCATTTTACAAGTGGGGAAACTGATGTTCAGAGATCTCATTTCCTCCTCAGACCAACCCTGGGAGGTAAGTGCTTTTATTTTCCCCAGTTTACAGATGAGGAAACTGAGGCAAACAGCAGTAAAGTGACTTACCCAGGGTCATAAAGCTAGTGCCTGAGGCTGGATTCAAATTCAGATTTTCATACCCTCTCCCTCTCTTCTCCTTTGCTTCTGAGCAGCCTCCTAGGTAGGCTGGCTAGGACCAGATTATAAAGGGTTTTAAATGCCAGGTTTAAAACTTTGCACTTCACTCATAAGCAACGGGATATTGCTTTTGAAGCAACTGACTATTCTCAAGCAGGGGAGGAAGGTGCTTTAGGAAGTTTGTCTTGGCAGGCTAGAGGCAGGGAGGGGAACTGAGTAGGGGCCCTTGCTGTAGAATTCTAGAATTCCGGAGTTGTAAAGGACAATAGAGATCATCTAATTCAATTCTGTCATTTCATAGATGTGGAAACTGAGGCCAGAAGTGGTGAAGTGGGTTGATGAGCCTTGGAGGCCAGGTCTGAGATGCTCATTTGTCTCTTTGCCTCTCTCAATCATGTACCTGTCCAGTCCCACTTTGGGGATTGTATAATTGACAAGCAGAGCACCTATGGGTCACTGGAGCTCCAGAGAATACTTGGAGTAAGGGACATGGGCCAGACAGCCAGAGAAGGCTGACCCTGGTAGAGGCCCAGCAGTATCTTTACCATCCAGCTAGGGTGGAGAGGAGGAGAAAGAGGAAAGGAAGAAACCTGAGCCCTCTCCTCCTCTGGGGGAAATGGAAACAAAGTAGGAAGCCAAGAGCACTGGGATAGGACCCAGTACACCTGGGTTTGAGGCCTGTCTCTGCCATTAACTCACAGGGCAACCACAGGCAAATTATTTCCCTCTGAGTCTGTTTCCTTGTCTATAAAATGGGAATAATAACCCCTGCACTGCCTACTTCATAGGGTTGATATGACAATCAAATGTATACGAAGCATCTTGGGACTATAAGTGAGACATAAACCTGTGCCACTGGTATTGACCACGTGGACAGAATGCCCCAGAGTCCCCCCTATACAGGAAGAGGGTGAAGAGCACAGACCAGACCGACCTCCACCCTAAGCTTTGCAGTGAGACCAGTAGGCAGGTGGGAGGGTCTGAAACCAGTGCAGAAACTGCGGGTTTAGGTTCCATATACCTCCTTAACCTGGCACCCTCAGAGTGTGCTTTGAGTTTGAGATATGCCATCCTGGCTCATGTGAGCTTTCCTGTTTAACTCAAACATAGCCTGTGGCTACAGCCACTTTCTATGATTCTGGCAGGTGAAGAAGGTAGGAAGTAGAATATCACTCACAGGTTGGGCAGTCCTTTCAGCCCAGACATGCCTAGGCCCTAGGGACTTCAATGTCCTTCGTTCATCTCTAGGAAAGGGAGGGAACAACAGTGCCTTAGCTTTTGAAAAATCTCCCTTATGTGTCTGGCCTCTTGGGATTTTGCTCAGCTTCTTCATGGTGGATATCCCATTCTAATCCCAGGGCAGCTGTTAGCACAAGGTGTGTGACCATCTCATCATCCACAGGGAAGGAGGCATTTTTATCAGTGATTAACTAAGAGGGAAGTCACCCAAGGAATGACCAGAAAACATTTCCCCAGAGTAGGCCAGCTTCACGTTCACCTCCCAAGAAAACCCACGCTCATTCTTGGAATTCTCCTTCCAGAGATGGAGTACCCCTTGAAGCTCACATACGCTCAATATGAAAACTTCTTGACGGCAGACAACATGATCCGCATCACTGCTGTGTGTCAAGTTACAGATGAAGCCGAAGTCGTGGTGGAGAGAGACGTCATCTTGGACAATCCTTCCATCACTCTGGAGGTAGAAGGATGTTCCTGCTATGGCTCAGGGGGGAGTGGGAAAGGGTGGAGCCCCTGTGAGTGAGGGTTAAGGGTGAGGGGACCCCACAGTACACATGCACTCTCATCACACTGAAATCAATACAGTCACATCTTGAGGATGCTGAAACCACTGCCATACCAAGAACCCCTCAGTTCTCTCAAAGATCCTTCCTGGCACAGAGCCAGGGAACTTGGTACATACGTGACTCCTGCCTAAGATCTAATCATGTCTCAACCCAAGGCTTTGTACTGGACTGTTTCTCTGGTGCCATATTCACGTGTCCAAGGAGATAACTTCCTCTTTTCCTGTGTCCCAACATTTACCAACCTTTTTTGGTTCAAGACATATCTGTGAACTTCCCAGGTCACACTGGAGACACACAATAAAGGGGAAGTGAAGGAAGTCAGGACAACACAGTCAATGTAGGATGTTTTCAGATTCTCCCAGAGTAACCCAGTGCCCTGGGTGGGAAACAGCTACAGCTTTTCAGAAGCTTGCTCCCTTCTTGACTATTTATCCTCCTGCAGAAGGCAGGTTAGTGCCCCATCTCCCTCAGGAGCTGGACGTGTGGAAGCCTGCTGGCCCAAAAGGGGCTCTGAGATCATCTCCTTTCCAAACTCAATGTAAGCTGAGTTCTCATTCTGATGGAGAATTCTCTGACTTGAACTGGAGTTTCCTCTCCAAGGACCTCACCTGTTCTCTCCAGCCCATATATCTCACAGTTACTTAGAGTAGAGAGAGATATTAAAATGGTAGCACTCAGCAGAGTCACAGGACCTGGCTTTGAAATCCATTTCTGTTCCACACTGCTTGTGTTACCTTGGGCAAATCACTGCCTCCCAGGGCTTCCATTTCCTCCCCTGTAAAATGACGGGGTTTAACTAAAGGACATCTGAGGTTCCTTCCAGCCCCAGATCTGTGATGCTTCAAGGCTGCTTCCTCAGCTGTCAAATGAAGAGGGCCTCTGAGGATCTTCCAGCTCTAAATTCCAAAGAATACTAAGTTCTTAACACATATGTGAGGCTTTACAGTTTATAAAATGCACTCATTATCCATTACTATTAAAATACATTATTAGTATGGATGAATTGCATCCATTATCTTCTTGGATCCTCAGAAGGATTCGATTTATGAGGTAGCAAGGCATCTCCCCCTTTTACAAATGAACCTGAGACTGAAGGGGCTGAGGTAGCAGCATCCTCTGTGGGGTCCCCTTCTTAGGCAGTAGCAGCACTGGGACTTGAACCCAGTTTGCATGACTCGAAAAGGGCCCCTCTCTGTCCTCTCTGGAGAACTCTGAGGCACGAAGGTCTCAGGGCCCTGCCTCTGATAGCCACTGCAGAGCAGAGGTGAGCAGGGCCAATCTCTCCACTGCCAGTATCCACAGTAGAGTCCGATGGCCAGCAGGGACATGGGCAGTTCAACTACAAAGCCACTGACGCTGTTCAGGATCTGGGTTCTGTCCATGGCAGTCCAGGCCTCCCTCCACCGTAAGGGACACTGGCCTCAGAGGAGAGGAAGAGATGAGCCAGGAAGGAGGACAACTGGAGAGAAAAGAAGCTGGATTCCCATCGGACCATGAGTCCTCAGGCAAAGAAGCCTGTGCACAGCCCTGGGTCTGAGGCCAGCCAGGATCCTTCCAAACTGCCTCCTAAATGACTGAGAACTCTTCCCCAGATCTGACCAGTCTGTGCTGTGACAACATACAGGGGATGCCCCTCTAACCACGGATGGCTTTAGAAGACAGCCTGGTGGGGTAACAATGGTCTGTGTCTGGCACCCATTCAGAGTATATCACCAGGTTTAAAGTCCCATTTCACTAATGAGGTTTAGGACCAGAGAAATTAAGTGACTTACCTGAAGTCACTCAACAGTAAGTAACTGAGATGGGATTTGAACCCCGGTCCCCAGACACCAAATACTGGTTTTCACTGTGCTACCCCTGCTGTTCTCCAGAGGCAAATGATATATCCCAAGGATGTTGTCATTTTATCATCTGCCTTTAACTGGGATGATCCCTGCCCAGACAGCCTCCCAGGGGCATGAGGAAGATCGCCTTTCTCTGCTAGCTACATCTCACTCCAGAATACTGCACAACTTCCTGGAAGACACCTGTAACCACTCCAGGCAGTTTGACCTGACCATCCACCCTGGAGGAACCAAGAAGGCCTTCTATCCAGATTGTGGCATGGAGCTGGAAAGGTGGCCTATGACACTCAGTGTGAATAGCTTAGAAACAACAGAAGAGTCAAACATTAAGGCAGGATCAGTATTGAACAAAATAGAAAAGTGGTAAATTTGGGGAAATTGAAAAGCTCTTTTAATGACCCCAAACTTCTCCCATAAACAAAAGCCCATCTTTTTCATACAAGTGTGAAAGGTCTCCAGTGTGGTTGTCTAGTCACAGTATGGAAAGCTACCATCTCTGAAGAATATTTAAAATGAGGGTCCCACAGTGAGCAGTAGAAAAGGGTATAGAGGGTGGGAGGGGGGTGCAAGTTAGCCGCAACACATGATAAATAAGGAAATATCAAATAAAAGTCAGAGTAAAGGATGTTTTTGAAGAAAGGCCTAATAAAAATGCATAGTCAGGTAGTGGGAGTGAGGAATAAGCCTCTGTCTTCCACTATTACCAACAAGGTGTCAGGAGAAATCGAGGGAGGCCTCAGCATGTTGGGGGTCCCTCTGGTGAACCAGAAGAAGAGCAAGGACAGGAATGCATGGTATAGTCAGGCACCGACAGGTTGGATTGACCATGGCGTTGAGGACACTGGTCCATTTGAATAGTTTAAACTCACACATTATGTTAAGGAATTATTATTATAATTATAAAATACATTATTGCAAAATAATATCAACTAATGTCCAATTTTTTTGAGTCAGTGTTCAAGTATTTTTCTCAGAGTCAAATTGGGAGAAGTGGAACATAGCAGAAGGAACCCTGACCTAGTATTATTTTTTTTTTAAAGCAATTGGGGTTAAGTAACTGGGTGTGGTGCTGAGTATCTGAGCCCGGATTTGATCCAGGTCATCCCAACACTGGAGCCGGTGCTCTTACTCACTGAGCCACCTGGCCGCCCCTAAGCAATTGGGGTTAAGTAACTTGCTCAAGGTTACACGGCCAGGTGTTTCTAGGTGGGTGATAAGTGTCTGAGCCTGGGATTCGATCTCCAGGTGTTCTCAACACTGGAGCCGGTGCTCTTACTCGCTGTGCTACCTGGCCGCCCCCTGACCTAGTATTATTATAATTATAAAATACATTATTGCAAGATAATATCAACTAATGTCCAATTTTTTTGAGTCAATGTTCAAGTATTTTTCTCAGAGTCAAATTGGGGGAGGAAGTGGAGCATAGCAGAAGGAACCCTGACATAGGAACCAAGTGTGCTGAGTTCTTTTCTTGGCTCTGTCACTGTCTCCAAGTGACCTTGGAGAAGTCAGTTCTCCTCTCTGGGCCTCAGTTTCCTCGTCCATAAAAAAGAAGGGGTGGGGAGGCTAGGTCACACAGTGAATAGAGCACTGGCCCTGAAGTCAGGAGGACCTGAGTTCAAATCCCACCTCAGACACTTAACACAAAAACCAGCTGTGTAACCCTGGACAAGTCACTTAACCCCAATTACCCTAACTTCCCCCCTCTTAAAAAAAAACAAAAAAACAAAAAAGGGGCAGCAAGGTGGTGCAGTGAATAGAGTACCAGTCCTGGAGTCAGGAGGACCTGAGTTCAAATCCCATCTCAGACACTTCACACAAAAAATAGCCGTGTGACCTTGGGCAAGTCACTTAACCCCAAAATGCCCTCCAAAAAGCAAAAAAAAAAAAAAAAGAAGAAGAAGAAGGGTTGGTCTAGCTAAGTGGTATCGAGCTCAAAAAGAAAAGGGACTAGTAAAGATTCCAGAGGCCTACATGAAACTTAGAAACCTCATATTAGCATTATTGATGTTGTATTGTATTTTAAAATTTATTTTGTTAAATATTACCCAATTATCATTAAATTATTAAATTATTCCCAATTACAAGTACAATTACTCTAGAGTGTTGCCCCTGGGCCTCACTGTGGATGTCTCTGGTCTAAATGACCTCTGAGAGCCCTTCCTATTCTAATTTTCCACGTTTCTAAATCTGTGAGTCAGTGGCAGAGCTGGAATTAAAAGCCAGGTTTCCTGGCTCCTAATCATTTCCCTAACACTCCACTGCATCTTCCACCATCCTCTCTGTACTCTCTTCTAGGTCAGGTACAGAGGAGCAGCTACTACTTGGGCTAGGGAGACAATGCTGTAACGTAATCTACACCTTTTCTCCACAGTTACTGGACCAGGCCAGAGTGAAGACCCCTGTAAATGTGCGGGTGCTGTTTGCCAACCCCCTGGATGAACCAGTGAATAACTGTGTGCTCACAGTGGAAGGCAGCGGTCTCATGAGGGGCAACCTCAAGATTAAGTGAGTTTTGGGGGCCTCGACCCTGGGCTAGGACTAGTGTGATTCAGGAAGTTGGTTTGATTAAACTTAACATGACTGGGGGGCCCTTGTAGTTCCAAAGGCTCAGAAATAGTGCCATCCTTAGGGGGCCTGTGTTCTGCACCGCTTCTCCCATCTCCCCTCTATCCTTGCCAATTGCTACAGGGACCAAAGGATTGTAGGGCAAGTGTGGGAAGGAGAGGACAAGGAGGCAAGACCATCTGATGGGCACTCACAAAGGTCCAAGGTTCTGGCACATAAGCAGACACACAGAATTCTGGGTCCCACGAGATCTAAGACTATGTTGCCAACTTGACCTGTGACCTTAGGCAAATTACTTCTTTTTTCTGGTCCTCAATTTCCTCCTCTGCAGAATGTGGACCTATAAGATACATGTAATAATATGATCATCTAATAGAGACCCCTCATGGGACTGGGTGTTATTGGTTTCAGGGGTGACTAACAGGACACTTGAGGTGTCCTTCAGGCTCACACTTGGCTCCAGGTTTCAGTGCAAAGCGGTTAGATTTGTTCTCCCCGCCCAGTGGATACACCCAGGACCAGTGGGGAGGGGGACTAAAGCTCACTGCACAGAAGGTTTCCTGACATTCCTAGTAATGAAATGAATGGTCCTGAGAAGCAGCAAGTTCCTCATCACTAGAGGGGTTGTGGTTTGTTTTCCCAAAAGTGGAGGAAATTCACGCACTTAGTGAGGGGTTTGGACACGGTGACTCCTGAGATCCTTCCAGTTCTAAGTGACTCAGGAGGCTGTCACCTAGTCCTACTCCTAACTCAGCTCTGCAAGGATGTCACTGGGGTGCCACCATCCCAACAGGGCTTTACATACTAGCCATGAGAACTTAAATCATAGAATACAAGACATCAGAACTGGAAAGGACTTCAGAGACCACATAGTCTATGTGGGAGGAAGAATTGAGGAGGAAACTGAGGCCTATAGAGATGAAGTGACGTGTCCAAGGTCACATGGCTACAATGGCAGAGTTAAGAACAGAATCCAAGTCTCCTGATTTCCAACAGAGTTCTTTCTTTGTACAGCACTGTTTGGCCAAAGTGTCACCTGGGCGACATGAGAATTGAGTGGCTTGTTCTCTTTTCTCCTGACCTCTCCTTATGCTTCTTGCTTTTTTCTTCCCTTTAGGGTGCCATCCCTACGCCCAAAAGAGCGTTCCAACTTCAAGTTTGAGATCACTCCCCTCAGGAGTGGCACTAAACAGCTACTCATTGACTTCTCCTGCAGCAAGTTCCCAGCAATCAAAGCCTTCCTGTCTGTCGATGTGACCGAATGAGGAGGCTGGAGCTATCTGCTGCCCAGCTCCCCTTCTGCCTGGATAGACTGGGGTCAAGGGCTTCTGGAAGTAGCCATGTCACTCAGCCAGGGCTGTCCTGCCTGGAAAGCCCACCCAAGACCCAGGCTGCTCACACACCTTCCCTTCTCAATACACACACACACACACACACACACACACATTCTTTCTCACATACACTCTCATACACATACATATTATTTCTCCAATACACACATATACACCCTTTTTCATATACTCTCTCTGTCTTTCTTTCACACACACACACACACACACACACACACTCACTTCTCAGGTGGTGTCTGCAAAGGATGCCCCACTTCACTTTTGCACATTCCCCAGCAGGTAATTCCTCCGCAGGCCATGGCTGCCTCCTCTGCTTCTCCTCTACACACCCCTCCTCTCTTTGATTTGCACTCTACTTGGCCATTGAACTTTCAGGGTAGAAATAATAATGATAGTCCTGGTAATTCTGATACAGTGCCTTACAGTCTCCCAAGCTCATTACTGCTTATAAGTCTTAGAATTTACAAAGGGCTTTCACATCCATTGTTTCATTGGATGCTTTCAGCAACCCCATGAGGGTAAAAAGGTAGGGATTTTTATCCCCATTTTACAGATAGAGAAAATGAGAGTCAGAAATATTAAGCAGATTGCCTATGGTCACACAGCTAGTTGGTAGCAGAAGCAGGATTCAAACCCAAATCTACAGATCCCAAGTTGAGGGCTCATTCTACTGTATCTTTCCTCTCCCTGTCATGGAAGAAGAGGATGTTTGGACTGTTTGCCAACTTGAGATGAGTGTTTGTGCTATTGCTGCTTCTACCTCAGACCTGAGGGTTTGGGGACTATAACCTGCCACCAGATACAACTCCATACATTGAACAATGATAATAAAAAATGTTATACAGCAACGATGTTGAAGGACATCCTACTTTCATGCCTTCAGAGGAAGGTGCTTCACATAACCATCTCTATTACCAAGTTTGGGCAGAGTTCAAGAAGCCCAGAGATCTGTCCCCACTGGCTTCCCCCATACTCCAGGTTTTCTAGCACCTTGGTTGTTACCACTGCCCTCCACCTCCATTTCTACTCTCTGGGATTTCTATAAATCTGTTTGATGGATTTTAGCCTCCTGGCTGAAGAAGGGCTTAGAACATAGGAAAGAGATGATCTCATCCAACCTTCCCATTTGGGGAATTAGGTCTAGGGAAGAGAAGTGTCTTTTGTGTCAGAACCAAGAATAGATCCCAAGTCTCTAGCCTTGTGGCCCCAGGGTTCTTTCCACTGAGGGAATAAACAATGGAGAGCTCTCCCCATATAGAAGGAGGGGAGAGGAGAGGAGATTTTGTCTCCATCCATGGGAGGAGGCCATGGGTAATCTCCAAGTCTAAGGTGTTTTGGGGGTATGACATTATACTAAACATTCCCTTTCTGTTTTTCCCAACTCATGGGGCTATGGAAATGATAGAGTTACTGCCTCTGCCTAACTGAACCATCAGCCTCATGGCTCAGTGTGAGAAAAAACAGAAGCCAAACAGAAAAAGACAAGAAATAAATACAGGTGAAGAGAAACCTTCACTCAGACCAGTATCTAATTAGTTCAGATTAGTCCAAAAGCCATCATCACTTCCAAGGACTAGCTTTCTCTGTTACACCACCCAGGAGATGCCCCCTCCTCCATTCCAGAGCACTCACATGACGTTCATTCATCTCAATCAAGTATTTAACAAGAAAGATCCTTCAACTGTAGACATTGGAGCATAGTAGGGGTGGAAGATTCCTTAGGAGAAAGTTAGACCCTGAAGAGACTTTCAGACATAAACTACTAAAGCCTGAAGGAACCTTAAAAGATGAAATGTCAGAATTGGAGAGTATAGAATCTCAAGAGCTGCAAGGAGTCTGGAAGTCCAGCTGGTTCAATCCATCCCTCTATAGAAATCCCTTCTGCAACATCCCCAACAAATGGTCAACCAGCCTTTCCTCAAAGTCCTCTACTGAGGGAGAAATATGCTGCTCCCAAGGCAGCCCATCCCTTTTGGCATAGTCCTAATTGTCCCAAAGTTCTCCCTTACATTGAGTTGAAATGAACCCCTTCACAGTGTTTACCTATTCTACTTCTGACCTCTGGAACCAAAGAGAATGGGTTCAATTCCTCTTCCACATGATAGTCCTTCAAATACTTCAGGGAGGAAGCAGTTGTCATATCCTCTCTAAGTCTTCTCCAGGTTAAATATTTCCAGTTCTTTCAATTGATCTCCAAGTGACATGGTTTCCATTCCCTTCCCCACCCTAGTCTTCCTCCTCTGGAGAGCCTCCAGTTTATCAATGTCTCTTAAACATGTGGAATCTAGAACACAATGTGGAATGACCAGGACAGAGAGCAGCAGAACTCTTGCCTCCCCTGTTCTAGACATGATGCCTCTATAAAAACAACTTCAGATCAGCATTCTTGGCTGCCATATTGCACTGTTGACCAAACTTGAGCTTGGGGTCCACTAAACCTCCCCCCACCCCTGATGTTTTTCACACAAATTTTATCCAGCTACCTGTATCAGCAATGCCATATTCACAATGCCTATAGAGATTACAAATAT
>NW_027187265.1:1997222-2019709 GCF_028583685.1 Petaurus breviceps papuanus
GCACGTCCATGGGGCATGGGAGATCTTTAAATCCCATAACCCTTACACTACCCCACCCCCATATTGTGTTTGTAAGTTTATTTTAAATCTAAGTGTAGGACTTTATATTTATCCCTGCTAAATTTAATCTTAGTAGATCCAGACCATCATTCTAGGTAAAAATTTTAGACTCTGATTCTGTTCCAATGTGTTAACTATCTTTCCCAGTTTCATGTCATCTACAAATCAGATAAAGATGCCATCTCTGCCTTTATCCAAACCACTTAAAAAACTGTTAAGCATCATAAGCCCAAGGATGAATGTCTAGGGTATTTCACTCTAGCCCGCTCTCCAAGTTGACATTAATGACCATTCTTTTGGTCTGATCATTCAGCCAGTTCTAAATCTACCACATTGTGCTAACCCACATCCTTCCCTCTAGTCCACAAGAAGAGCATGAGAAACTTTGTCAAATGCTTTGTTAAACTCCAAACAAACCAAATCTACAATATTACTCTTATACATAAGTCTTGTCAATACATCGAGGATCTGTGATTTCATTGGGATGGGGACTTTCTCCTCTGATACAAATCACAACTCATCAGTAACTTACAGTCTTAGTTGCTTCAGGCTCAGAGGGGGTAAGCTTGCCCATGGTCACAGAGTCAGTATCAGCAGCAAGATTTGAACCCAGGTCTTCCTGATTCTAAGTCCAGTATTCTGGAGATACCAGGATATGGAGGAGGGGGTCATGAATAGTCAGACGCAACTGAATGACTGAACAACATGTAACAATGCCTCTCCGATCAGTCTGATAACCTGCTCAAACTGGATAATCTGACAGACCAATTCTTGCTAAAGCTACGCTGTTTCTTAGCAATCATTGCTTTCCTTTCTTTATGCTCACAAACCATTCCTGTAGAAATACATGGTGGAAATTTACCATTAATTAAAGCAAATCTCACTGGTTCATAGTTCATAGACCCTTCCCTCTTCCTTTTAAAAAAAAAATTGGTCTCTATTTGTCTTCATCTGCCCAGCATAGTGTGCCCACATTGAAGAAGGTGCTGTGCTCCATGAGCAAAGCAGAATTGCATTATCTCAAAAGAAATATGAGATGTGCAGATTTAGAGACATCTCCCCTCCAAATGTTCATGAGGACACTTTGTACCCAGCCTGCGGTTGAGCCTTGTGAGCTCACTCATCAGCCACAGTCAGACACACTGTACCTTGACCCAGCATGGTGATGTCATCTTGGTCCTGTTTGACCACAAAGGACAATTGCTGCCACCACTACCACCTATCTTGAGGGACTAACAATCAGCAGAAAACATTGCTTTATTCTGGATGTCTTTAATTTATTCAGGTACCTTTCCATTTCCACATTACGTTCTGCAGTGATTACACCCCAAATCATCACAGAAATGGTATGACACATAATTTCTATGGTACTATCAGGTGAAAGCCTTATGTTAGGATCCCCCAGTTCACTGCTAAGTATCCATTATTTGTGCATTTGTGTGTCATCTGAGACCTATCCTATTCTCTATGATCTTTTAAGCTTTTTTTTTAATGCTTTATTAACTTCTGATTTACATCGTTCGTTTCCGCCAGATTTTGAGTTACAAATTTTCTCCCCGTTTTTCCCCCACCCATCCCCCCAAAACAGCAGTCCCACAGGATATCCCCACCTCTGATCTGCTCTCTCCCATATTTTCTCCCATACCCGTTTCAACTTTTCCAGTAGGGCATGGTGGATCTCTATATTTCCCAATTACATGTAAAACAATATTGATAATAGTATATATATATATATATTTAAACATTTGATTTTAAAACTTTGAATTCCAGATTCATTCCCTTCCTCCCTTATCACCCACCCTTACTGGGAAGATAAGCAGTTCAGTATAGGTTGTACATGTGTGGCTAATGCAAAACAATAACATAGCAGATATATTGTAAAAGACTGACTATATTTCCCTCCCTCCTATCCCACATCCCACTTGTTCTATTCTCTACTTTGATCCTGTCCCTTTTCAAAAGTGGGTGCTTCCAACTTCCCTCCCCCCCCCACCGCCCGTTCAGTTGGTCCCGCCCCCTCACATCCTCTCCCCCCCCTATTCTCCTGGAGAGTGAGATCCCCTATTTAGTGTGTATTTCCCTCCCTCCTCAAGCCAGATTCAATAGGAATAAGGTTGACCCATTCCCTTTTGCCTTCCTATTCTTCCCCTCCATTGTAACCATTTTCCCTTGCCTCTTCTGTATGAGATAGTTGCCCCACTCTGTCTCTCCCCATCTCCTCTCATTATATCCCTCTCCCCTCTTAATTTCACCTTTTAAGTATCATCCCTTCCTGTTAAATTGGTCCCGTCCCCTCTATCTATGTATACCTGTAAACATATTATTCATATGCCTGCATACCCTCATATAAAGACATATATATATATAATATATATATATTTCTAATCCCTTCAACTACTGAGAAAAGTTTCATAAGTTACAATTATTGTTTTTCCATGTAGGAATGTTAATATTTCAACTTTGGCCAAGTGGCTCAGCAAGCAAGAGCACCGGCCTCAGTGCCGGGACGACCCGGATCAAATCCGGGCCCAGACACCCAGCACCACACCCAGAAACAACAACCGGCCGTGCAACCCCAAGCAAGCCACTCAACCCCAATTGCTTAAAAAAAAAAATAGTTCAACTTTGATAAGTTCCTTATGATTTCTTTTCCCTGTTTACCTTCTCATGCTTCTCTTGCTTCTTGTATCTGAATGTCAAATTTTCTATTCAGCTCTGGTTTTTTCAGCAAGAATGCTTGAAAGTCCTGTATTCCACTGAATGACCATATTTTCCTCTGAAACAGAATACTCAGTTTTGCTGGGTAGGTGACTCTTGGTTTTAATCCCAGCTCCCTTGACCTCCGGAATATCACATTCCAGGCCCTTCAATCCCTCAGTGTAGAAGCTGCCAGATCCTGGGTTATCCTGATTGTGTTTCCACAATATTCAAATTGTTTCTTCCTGGCTGCTTGTAATATTCTCTCCTTAATCTGGGAATTCTGGAACCTGGCTATAATATTCCTAGGAGTTTTCTTTTGGGGATCTTTTTCAGGAGGTGATCGGTGGATTCTTTCAACCTCTATTTTGCCCTCTCGTTCTAAAACATCAGGGCAGTTTTCTTTGAGAACTTCCTGGAGGATGCTTCCAGGCTCTTACTTTGGTCATGGCTCTCAGGCAGTCCAATAATTTTTAAATTATCTCTCCTGGATCTATTTTCCAGGTCAGTGGTTTTTCCCATGAGATATTTCACATTGCCTTCTATTCTTTCATTTGTTTGGATCTGTTTAACAGCATCTTGATTTCTCATAAAGTCATTAGCTTCCATTTGCTCCAATCTAATTCTGAAGCAATGATTCTCCTCAGTGAGCTTTTGAGATTCTTTTTCCATCTGGCAAATTCGACTTTTTAAGGCATTCTTCTCCTCATTGCCTTTCTGAGCCTCCTTTGCCATTTGAGTCAGTCTGTTTTTTAAGGTATTATTTTCTTCAGTTAGGCTGTTGACTCTCATTTCATAATTTTCTTGCATTGTTCTCATTTCTCTTCCCAATTTTTCCTCCACTTCTCTTATCTGCTTCTTAAGGTTCTCTATGGCCTGTAACCAGCTTGTATTTTCCTTTGAAGCTTTTGGTGCAGGAGTTCTGACTTCACTGATTTCCTCCTGTTCCATGCCTTGCTCCTTCTTATCCCCAAAATAGGAGTGTAATGTTGGAATCTTCTGTCTGCTTTGTTTCCTTTGCCTGCTCATTTTGCCACTCAATGATTTGACTTTTGGGCTTTTTGCCACAGTAGGACTCTGCCACCAGACAGGGGAGTTTTCGTCCCAAATGCTGGGGTTTTCTCAGCTGCCGGAGGTATTAGATGGGTGCCCTCTCTGAGGTCTCCACACGCTCTGGCAAGCTGGACACACACCCCAGGACCTCCACCCTAGACTGCAATCCAGATCCAAGCAGGTTAAAGCAAGAGCGATGACCCCTCAGACTGGTGCTTGGTCCCCCTACACTCTGCAGGTCAGGAGCTGAAGCCGCCACGTGGCGCTGGCAGGCTGTGCCGGTCTCAGGGGTTTCTCGCCCCGGGGGTAAAAGCCATGCACTCCCACTTACTGGGTCCCAAAGTCCAGAATGCACTGGCCTCTCACCTTGTCCTTCGCATCTATGTGTTGATAAATCTGGAAACGGCCACAGCTGCTGCTGATCTGGAGTCCCTCTGGCTGGCAGCTGGTCAGGCCTGCCCTGGGGCTAAAGCCTCAGCGTGGGGCTGGGCTCAGCTCCCAGAGCGCTGCGCTGGCCGATTCCTGCCAGCCTGCCGGGCTGTTCTCAGCGGCAGGTTAGCTTCTCTGTGTCATTTTGTGGGTTCTGCAGCTCCAAAGTTTGTTTAGAGTCCCCTCTTTACATGGATTGGGGAGGGTGGAAGCTGGAGCTGCGGGAGGGTCGTGCTTCTACTCCACCATCTTGGCTCCGCCCCCCCCATCTCTATGATCTTTTAAAGATCAGTAACGGAAGTTCAATAATACCATCTGCCAGGTTTATCAGTGCCCTGGTATATAGTTGATCATGACTCAATGACTTGACCTGATTGAGGTCTGGTTGGTGTTCTTTTGCCATTGTCTCCTTTATCTTGGGTTTTAACTCTCACCTAACCAGTACTGTGTTGAGAACCTTGCAAGTCTAGAGGTCCTCCACCGTGATCTCCATTGCCTGTTTTCATCCCGTCCTTCCCAAGTAGCTGTCAGTTCTTTTCTTGGAGCCTCCTCTTCCCTACTACACAAGTTGGAAGTCCCCTTTTTGAGCTGTTTTTAGCTGTTTTTGCCCATCTCCCTCAGCTTATTCTGAATGTTAGCACTCCTGACACTCTTCTTAAGTGGAGACACTTAGATGGTGCAATGGGTAGAGCTCTGGGCCCAGAGTTAGGAGGACCTAAGTTCATGTCTGGCCTTAGACACTTACTAGTTATGTGAAAGAAAGAGAAAGCCATAACTCTCAGTAGACAAGGACATTATTAAGGTGGTTTTCCCTCACCTTGCCAGACAATGGAGCCAGATAGCAACATCAAGGGAGCGCTGGTTAGGAGCAGCCAAGAACAATGACTGATTTCCGCTATCTGGGCACGGATGGACCCTAGGAAAAACAATAGGCAGTGATAAGACTCAGAGAGAGCCTGGGCAAGAGGAACGTTTATTCTTGAAACATGGTGACACTGAGCATTTATATTGCAGGCTCTTTGGGAAAGAATTACTCTAGGATTTATGTGAGTTTTTCCCAATAAAAACTTATTCAGTCAACCAATGAAAATCTAAGTGAGCCAGTGAGTTCCCTATATATCCGCATGAGTCTCTAGATCCATTTCACCCTTTCTTACTCCTCAGAATTTTTGTCTAATTGTAGCTTCAGAATTTCCTTCTTGGGAGCTCCCTTTTCCTCTCAGACTGACTTCCCCTGAAGAAGTTTAGACCATTGGATCCTTCTTATCACTTTGCTGAAGCCATCTGACATCTGGTCTTCCAAAATCAATCATATATATCAGGCTATCCCTGTCTTCCCCATTCTCCTCAACCACAAATTCTAAGATGGAATGGTCCCTTGCCCCTAGTGTTCCTACCATTTCTACTTTAGCAGCCACCTCCTTACTGATCAGAATCAGGTGCAAGGTATCAACTCCCCCCAAGTCACTTACTTTACTTTTTAAAAATGATTATCAGGGTGGCTAGGTGATGCAGTGAGTAAAAGTGCCAGCCCCGGAGCGGGGAGGACCTCAGACACTTAACACAAAAAAACTAGCCGTGTAACCTTGGGCAAGTTACTTAACCCCAATTGCCCTCCAAAAGGCAAAAAAAAAAAAATGATTATCAACAAGGCACATCCAAAAAGTACCAGATGTCCCTTGTTCTTGTCTTACAGGTACATATGCTCTTTCTGCTCTGCATAGACGATACACATGACCGAGCCTGTTCTGTTCCTTAAACATATAGCTAGAGGGAAAGGTCGCAGATCTGGAGGCTCTGCCAAGCCTATCAGAACTGAGATTCAGGGATGTTTCTCAGCTGCCTGTGGGGCAGAGTTCAGTGCCTGTGATGTGGTTCCCCATAAGGGGATAAGCTCTAGTAAGGGTGAGGGACCAGGGTAGTGGATGTTAGACCTAGAAAAGGTATTGGGGCAGGGGCTTGAGGACCAGAAATCTGTGGAATTAGGATAAGTACATGCAGGTACCCTGTTTTTTGCTCTACTCCTTTACAAGACTTTTTTTATCCCCTCCCCACTCCTTTCTTTTTTGAAAAAAAAAATTGAGTGAGTTACATGTTATGTGAGATTGGAACAAAGGAGAGATGGAAGCTTAGGAAAATGGAAAAATTTGATGGGATTGGGGCTGGGATGGGCCCAATTTCTAGTGACTTTCTGTGAGCAAAGATGCCTCCAAGAGCTATTTTGCTTGCCCCTCTGGTAAGAGAAAGTGGGAGCAGAAATCAGCCTAATAGTGGTGGTATTGAATTTAGACCTCTGCTCCTTTAAGCACAAAGGAGAGCTGGTGTTGTGAGGGCCCAGCAGAGTAGTCTATGGAGTGGGAAAAGCCCTGGGTCTGAGATCAGAGAAGCTAAAACCTAATCCTGGCTCTGCCACTTACTACCTTGTACTATATCAGAAAAGTGACAATCGGCGCTGCTAGGTGGCACAGTGAATAGAGCACCAACCCTGGAGTAAGGAGGACCTGAATTCAAATCCAGCCTCAAACACTTGACAGTTACTAGCTGTGTGACCTTGGCCAAGTCACTTAACCCCAGTTCCCTTGCCTTTCCCCCCAGAAAAGTCACAATCTCTCTGGCCCTCATGGTCCTACTTCCTGAATTTTTTCATCCATTTCCTCCATCTGTCCAAGTGGTCTGTTGGGTAACTCTATGATGAAATTCCTTTCGTTTCCTTCTCACTTGCAATTCCTGAATTTCTTTATATGAATAGATAGCTCAGTGGCATAATGGATAGAACATGGGGCCTAGAGTCTAAAAGGCCTGAGTTCAAATCCAACCTCAGACACTCACAAGCTGTGTGACCCTGGACAAGTAATTTAACCTCTTTGCCTCAGTTTCCTCACCTGTAAATAACACCTACATTGCACTCTTCAGGTTCTACTCTATGCCCTCCCATATTTCTTTGTGGTCCTCAGACTTGCCAGTCTTCATTGCATTAGAACTTGGGTTTCTCTTGACCTTCCTACCTGAGGGTTTTCCCCAACCCACAATGACTCTCTTAAAATAAAGCACATATATGAGCAGATCGATAATTAGCATCGTCAGTCCTGGCTATATGTGCAGTGAGTGGCACAGATGATGAATGCTGTAAGAGTTCAGAAGGCAGGTCACCAAACACCCAAGTGCAGAGGGAAGGCTTCCTGAAGGAGGTGTGCCCTCATTGGGCCTTGAAGGGAAGTCAGAATTCAGAGAGGCAGAGGAGAGTGGAAGAGGAGGTACAACATGGAGGATGAAATGGAAAGGACCTTAAAAAACCGTGCAGCCTGACATTCCCCCCTATTTGATAGATGAGAAAACCAAGCCCCACAGAGAAAAAAGTTGCCTCAAATGTGTGGACAGGAAACAAAGAAAGGAGCAATCTGACTGTACTGGGGGCAAGAGGGGGATTGTAGGCAGTGAGGATGGGGAGGTACTAGGGAGCCATGCTGCAGAGGACCTGACATGGCCGAAGTCAGCATGGAAGAGTAGAAAGAGCACTGATTTATGAGTTGAAAGTTCAACTCCTCGGGTTCAAATCCTGACCCTGATATTTATTCACTGTGCTGCCTAGGGTAAGTCACTTCCTCCTCAGTTCCCTCATTCATAAAAATGAGGGGTTTGGACTGCACGACTCCTAAGGTCCCCTCCAGTTCTAAATACTCTGGCAGGAGGTGGGTGGGTTTCCAGGTCCCCATCACATTGTCCCAGCAAAGGTGGGGACACAATGTCCTGGAATATGAGTTACTGAATTCTCCCCTATCATTTTCAGCTGTATCACTTAAATAACCTATTATTATGCCCAGTGTAGGAATTAAAACCAATGATAGCATCCCAACTACCTAGTGTTTTAGTTCTGTAGTGTGTTTGGTTCCTACTTGTTTACTGGGAGTCTGTAACCCACCACTGCCTTCTCCACCCTTACCCCCAAGGGGCTGAACCCTGATGATTTTGCTTTAAGAAGAGGGCATTTCCCAAACAAGCTAAACAATATTGCCCAAAGCTACCAATTACAGGCAGACCAGGAGCCTCACAGATGATTCTGGCTAGGAGAATGTGGCTGGGTACCATCGAAACAAACAAGGCCATCTGATAACCCTCAGATATGCAAACAAGGAAGGAGTGATTTCCCCACATTTCAAATGCTGTCTCCTCCAGCAAAGCTTCCTGGTCTGGTTCTCTCCCAAACCTCCACCCAGTTTATTGGGGTATAGTGGGGGGGGGGGGGGGAGCTAGACTGGATATCAGAAAACCCCTGGGGGTAGGCCTGTCTCTGTCACCAGATCACTCTATAATTTGGGGCATCTTCTTTCTCCCTGATTCTCATTTTCCTCCCCTGTAAAAAATGGAAGAAGGAAAGAAGGATCCATCTAGAGTAAGGGTTCTTAACCTAGGATCCATGAAATCCATACATAGGTTTTAGGGAATCCATGAACTTAGATGGGGGAAAAAAATTACATTTCTTTTTTCATTAGCCTCCAACTTAACTTAAGTATTTCCTTCCACTGTAAATGTAGGCAGCAAATCACAGTAGTATTAGGCTTTACCATATTGTCAAAGGGGCCCATGACAAAAAAAGGTTAAGAACACCTAAGAATTATTGTTTTTTTTATTTTTATTAATTTTTTTTTACCTTACTTTCATTTCCAAATATGTCCTTCCCTTCTCCCCACCTGGTACACCATCCCTAGTCATGCAACCCTGGGTCAGTCACTTAATCTCTTTTTGCCTCAGTTTCTTCATCTGTAAAATGGGGAGTTGTTATGAGGACCAAATGAGATAATTGTAAAGCACTTAGCAACAGTGCTTTGGCATGTAGTAAGTGCTATATAATGTCAGCTATTTTCATACAACAAAGTATAGGAAAGAGAATTTTTTAAAGCAATTTAACAAAATTAACCAATATGTCAACAAAGTCTGACAATGTATGCAATATTCCATACACACAGTGCTCCATCTCTGCAAAAAAATAAAAATAATTTTTCTCATGTCTCTTCTGGTCATAATTTCACAGCACTCAGTGTCTATGGTGATGTTATTCTTTCTATTTATATCATTGTGGTCATTTTGAATATTGTTTTCCTGGTTCTGATTACTTCACATTGTATCAGTTCATATAAGTCTTCCTTGTATTCATCAAATTCATTGTTTCTTACAGTATTTAGTATCCTATTACATTCATGTGCCACAATTTGCTTGGGTATTTATTTGTTTGAAGTTTTTTGCTTCCATAAATGAGAATATCTTAGAAATTTCTCCCATCCCAAAGGGTCAGTGGTTCTACTGTTAAAAGTCAAGAGAAAAAGCAAAAGTAGGCCCTGCCCTCAAGGAGCATACATTCAACAAGGAGGAAACGAAACAGAGCAGAAGGGCCAGAGTGGGGAAATTCCGGCAATATTTAGGTATTGTGAGTGTTTGGAGTAGATTGGCACCCACCTTCCAGGAATGACGGCAGAGTTGATTTGATCATGGTTAGAACGTGGCACTGCTAAGTGACACGGAGCATGGAGTGCCGGCTCAGAGTTAGGAAGACTTAATCTTCCTGAGTTCAAATCCAGCCTTAGATACTTAGCCCTGTTTGCCTCAGTGCCTCATCTGTAAAATGAGCTGGAGAAGAAAATGGCAAACCACTGCAGTATCTTTGCCAAGAAAAAGAGATCATGAAGAATTGGACATGACTGAATGACAAGAATGTGAACTCTTTGGGATTAGGTGTTGCTGCATCCTCAGTACTTAGAACAAACAAGTCCTGGATCATACATAGCAGGCAGTTATTGAAAGGCTTGTTGATTGATTGTTCCAGAACTGGGGAAGAGAAGGGAAGAGAAAAGTGGGGAAAGCTTAGAGGACAAAGCTTCCAGAACCTGGCTTCTGGTTCTCCACAAGGCTATGGAGAAAATGGATTTAACCATTTATTCAGCACAAGAATTAAAACTCCTGGAACGTTGTACAAAGTAATAGCAGTACTTTAAGGTGATCAGCTGTGACTGACTCAGCTATTCTCAGCAATACGATGATCCAAGACAACTTATGTTTCAAGGACTTATGAAAAATGGTATCCACCCCCAAAGAAAGAACTGATGGAGTCTGAATGTAGATTAAAGCATATTGTTTTTACTTTATTTTTCTTGGAGGGTATTTTTTGTCTGTTCTCTTTTACATGACTAATATGGAAATATGTTTTACATGATTGCACATGTATAACCTCTATCAAATTGCTTGCTTCTCAATGAGGGGGGTGGGGAGGAGGGAAAGAATTTGGAACTCAAAATTTTAAAAACTAATGTTGAAAAATGTTTTTGTATGTAATTGGGGATAAATAAAATACTAAAATTTTTAAAAAGCAAAAAAAAAAAATTAAAGGATTAAGACTCCTGTATCCCTGCCCTTTCAGAAATCCCAGTCTAGAAAAGGGAACAAGGTCTATACAAAGCAACAGAAAAAGTGCAGGAGAGAGGCAGGAGTGAGTGTGCTGGTAAATGTTTTAACAACTGGCTCTCCAAAAAAAGGAGGGGGGGAGAATACAGCCCACTTTTAAATTTAGTTTGCATTAAGATTTTCTCCAAAACCTTAAGTCTAGACAATCAAAAAACAATATCAAGTTCTAATTTGTAGGATTTGCTGATTTTTGAGGTGTAAATGTTCCTCCTGAAAATTTAATAATCAGTTGGTTCAGGGAGGTACAAAGTGCCATCCTGATTCAGAAGAATGGTGAGTGGAGATTGGATTTGGATGGCAATCTCAAAGCATGGGCAGGATTTTAACACTTCGTTTTAGGGGAAGGGATATTAGAAGAAGATTTAAAATATGCATATTTTAAATGCATAAAAATACATAGGATTGCAAAGGAAACCAATTTATTGAAATGTAGCTATCAAAATGTTTTTTTAATTGAAGTTCTCAGTCCCCTCTAGATGGATGGACAGATGAATTTCTATAGCCCTTTGTTCTTGAACTGGTTGTCTGATACATGTTCTTTCTCAAACAATCAACAAATATTTGCTGAGGCCTCTAATATATAAAAAGACCTTATGCTTGGGTTTTGAGGTAGATACAAAGGTCGTAAGTGCAGTATGATCCTGGCTCTGCTTCATTCAGAAAGCAGGACTCATTCACACACATATAAAAAATAATGCCAAGTCATGAGTTGTATGTGTCAACCTCTTAATAAATGTAAATGGTATGAATTTGAAGGAAGGAAGATTTCTGGGGTGGTTCAAGGAAAACTTTAATGAAAGGGATAGCACAAGTATGGATAGAATCTCAGAGGAGGGAAAGGTCAGTGTGAGCTGTGGTGATCAGGAAAGCATTTTGGAGGAGTCAGAGGGATATGTGGCTTAATCTAGGCATTGAAGTAAGATTCAGCTTGAGGGAAGGAAAGATTAAAGGCATCCAAGTAGTAGGCAACACAAGAGTTTATCCATCAAAATACATTTATTAAATAACTGCTGTATGTCAGGCACCACTACCACCCCAACCTAACCTCTTAAGTGATCCGCCTTGGGAACAGTGATGAACAAGTTCCTAAGGGAGTTCAGACAAGACTAGCCTCAGACTGATCCTGGCTTAGGAGAGGGGTGGGAGTGAAAGAGAAAGGTCACAGGTTGAAGGGAGAGACAGATCCCAGAAGGCTTCATGAAGGAAATGGTTTGAGGGCTGTACCTGGTTGGAGGTGGGAACAAGTACATGGGGACAGACGGTCAGATCCCTCAGGCCAGCATCCTTATGGCAGCACAATCCCAGGGTGGAGAGAGGAGTACGCCTCTGATGTGGGAGCTAAATTTGTGATTCAGACCCTCTGTCTATCACTGAAGCATGAAGGCTTCCCCAAAGAAAGGAACGGTAATCCCAGCTCAGTCAGCTGCAGTCTGGGAAACAGTCAGCAGAGGGAGCTGATTGATATCAGCAGCCTCTTCTGTGTCGACTCCCAGGAGCAGGCTACCTGCCACCCAAAGCAGTCCCCATCTCAGCCTTTAGAGGTTCAAAGGAACTTCCATAAGGAAGGAAGATGGCCCATCCCCAAGTCAGGGAAGAAAGCTAGTGGCGTGGTTCAGTGGAGAGACAGCTGGGACGTGATGGAAAGAACACTGGCCTGGGGAAGTTCCCTGCCAGCAGACCAGGACCCTAGCTCCTGACTGACAGACACCTCAGGCAGGTCACTTCCCCTCTGGGCTCCCAATTCTTTGTTTGTAAGAATGAAAGGATGGAGTTAAATGGTCCCTAAACTTTTGCCAACACTTTATAGTCCCTCCTCTAATGTTTCTTTTAGTCTGACCTCATGTTCTAAGGCTCTTCCAGTCAGAAGTGTTCTTGTAAATATTTAACAACCAGCTTTTTTGAGGAGAAAAATGTACACACACTACACTTAGGTTTACTCTGCATTATTAACATTTTTCCATCATTTTTTTAAAAAGTCTTTTTCCATTTTATTTGTCATTTTAAAGAAAACAACTTTTAGTTTTATTTATCATTTATATAGACATATAAATATATAGATATAAGATATCTCTATGGTCTTTTGGGTTTCCTGTTTATTTCCCCTCTAATTTTCTTTTTTACATTTTTATTTATACTTAACTTTGTTTTATTTTGAGTTTCAAATTCTCTCCCTACCTCCTGCACCTCTCCCACCCACTGAAAAGGCAAGTAATGTAGAAATTACACATGTGAAATCATGCAAAACATTTTCATATTAGCCACTTCTGTCACTTTAAGTGTAATTTAAAAAACAACAAATCAAGCCATGATTTTTGGTGTATGCTGATTTCTAAGATACAAATTCTCATGCTGAAAATTTAACAATTAGCTCTCATGAGCCTATTCTAGCTAGCTCCAGTTACCCTTACTTCTTACTCTGACGTTCTCTGTTCTAGGGCCCCTTCTAGCTCTGATTCACTATGTTCTAACAGCACCATAGAACTTCCAGGCATCATGGGTTGCATTGATCTTATTTTGTAACAGAGGCCACAGAGGTCACAAAACTGGGAAATAGATAAAATTTATTTGGGGATTCTCCCCCCCCCAAAACTCATTCCCTTTCATCCCTTGACAGGTTCCTTCCCTTCTCCTCTGCTCTGACTCTCCTCATCCAAGGCCTTCAGGCAGCCTCTCCATTCAGAAAGCTGTGCCCACAAAAACCCTTATGAGCTCAGTCACACTGGCTGATACAAGAGCCCCTGCAGGAGGCAGGGAGGAGCTTAACCAGGAGGGAATGTACTTTAATTCAAATCAAAACCAATTAAAGGAGTGAAGATTTATGATGAATTTCTGGCAGGATGATGGCTGATCAGGCAGGCTGCCACAGTCTGGCATTCCAAAATGTTCTGAGTTCCTTTGGGTCAGGAACTCAACCAAACTCTGTCACTCAAAGCCCTTCACAGTGTGACCCCAGGCTATCTTTCCAAGATTATCATATAACTCCCCTTCACACACTCTGTGATTCATTCAAAAAGGCCTAATTGTCAGTTCTTGTACACAGTATTCCATCTCCCCCTTTCATGTCTTTGCACATTTATGTGTGTTGTATGTGTGTAGAATTCATATTCACACATACACACATACATTGCTTCCCCATATACTATAACATTCTTGAAGACAGGAGCAGTTGTTTTGTTGTTGTTGTTCTATTTTTGTGTCTCCCCAGAGCTGAACAGTGTCTGACACTTTATGAAATAGTTTAGAAAAAACTGATGTATAGTTCCTAGGACAAAACTCTGTACACACACACAAAAATCTTTTAATAAATGTTGGATGGATGGATAGATTAATGTGATTTTGTAGTTCTGGGAAATTTCCTCTATTGCATGTTTGCATGGGTGAAAATTTGGGGAGAAGGGGCAGTAACATCCCTGCTCACTTGTAAGACATCTCATCAAAATTAGAAACTCCAGGGATGGCTAGGTGGCACAGTGAATAGAGCACTGGCCCTGGAGTCAGGAGGACCTGAGTTCAAATTTGGCTTCAGACATTTAACACTTACTAGCCGTGTGACCTTGGGCAAGTCACTTAACCCCAATTGCCCTGCCTTCCCCCCCTTCCAAAAAGCAAAAAAAAAAAAATACTGGAAAGGAGGCAGAGCTAAGAGAAAAGCCAAATCATGCCTCTTATTGGATTCTGGAGCAGCAGGATTTACAAAAAGATGAAATGAAATAATTTCCCAGCTTAAGATAACTTAAAAGGACTTCAGGAAAAAGTCTGTCTTGCTTGGGTAAAAGGGGAGTGCAGCCCAGCACAGATGGTATCTAGGAAAGCCAGTGAGAGGCTCTTAGCAAAGATCAGCAATTGAGGCCCCTTGAGCCTACCTCAGCAGGCTAGTAGCACATCAGGCCAGCTGTGAGGCCTCCAGCCTCAACACAGAAGGCAAACTGCCAGTCCAGGAACCCTTAACACAGCAGATGCTCCTAGGCCAGGCCACTCCAGCACAGTGGGCAAGTTGCCAGCACCCAAGGTCCCAGCACAAAAAGCCAGTGACCAGACCCTGGCCCTGAGCACAAGATGCTTGGGTCAGTGCACCCCTCTGGCCCAAGAGCAGAGCTCAATTTTAAAAGTCACAAAATTGGCTAAAAAATGAGAAAAAATAAAAAATAGCCCTGACCGTAGAAAGCTACTATGGCAACAGGGAAGATCAAAACACAAACTCAGAAGAGGACAACAGTGTCAAAATACCCACATGGAAAGTTCGAAGTGAAAGATGAATTAGTCTCAAGACCAAAAAATCTTCTTGGAAGAGCTCAAAAAGGAGTTTTTTTAATCAGAGAGGTAGAAGAAAAATTGGGAAAAGAAATGAGAGTTATGCAAGAGATAGTCAACAACTTGGAAAAGGAAGGACAAAAATTGACTGAAGAAAACAATTTCTCAAAAAATACAAAATTCCTCAAACAGGGAAAGAATGAACTGAAGAAAACAACTCCTTAAAAAATAGAATTGACCAAATGAAAAAGGGTATACAAAAACTAATGAAAAAAATAATTCCTTTTCATTATTCTCTTGCATCATTCTCATTTCTCTTCCCAATTTTTCCTCAACTTCTCTTATTTGATTTTCAAAATCCTTCATAAGCTCCTCTATGACCTGTAACCAATTCATATTTTTCTTAGAAGCTTTTGGTGCAGGAGTTCTGACTTTGTTGCCTTCCTCCCATTCCATGCTTTGATCCTTTTTGTCCCCCAAAAAGGAATCTAAAGTTGGATTGCTGTACTTGCTTTGCTTCCTTTGCTTGCTCATGTTGCCACTCAATTATTTTACTGAAAATAATTCCTTAAAAATTAGAATTGGGTAAATGAAAGTTAATGACTCTATGAGACATCAAGAACCAGTCAAATAAAATCAAAAGAATGGAAAAATAGAAGAAAATGTAAAATACCTCATCAGAAAAACAAGTGACCTGGAAAATAGATACAGGGTGGGGTTAATGTAAGAATTTTTAGACAACCTGAAAGTCATGATCAAAAAAGAGCCTGGATAGCATCTTTCAAGAAATCATCAAGGAAAACATCTCTGATATCCTAGAACCAAAGGGTAAAATAGAAATTAAAAGAATTCACCATTCACCTCCTAAAAGAGATCCCAAAGTGAAAACTCCAAAGAATACTGTAGTAAAATTCCAGAATTATCAGATCAAAGAGAAAATACTACAAGCAGCTAGAAAAAAAAATAGTTCAAATATCCAGGAGCCACACTCAGGATTACACAGGGTTTAGCAGCTTCAACATTAAAGGATCAGAGTACTTAGAATATGATATTATGGAAAGACAAAAGATCATGGATTACAACTAAGAATCAACTACCTAGCAAAATTTAGCATAATCTTTCAGGAGAAAAGATCGATATTTGATGAAATAGAGGACTTTCAAACTTTCCTGATGAAAAGACCAAAGCTGAATAGAAAATCCAATCTTCAAACACAAAACTCAAGATAAGCATAAAAATTTAACCGGGGGAGAGGGGGTACCATGTTATTCAATTAGGTTAAACTGTTTACATCCCTACACAAAAAGATGAAACTTGTACTCTTGGGAATTGTATCTCCATTAGGACAATTAGAAGAAATACAAATGGACAGAGGGTGTGGGTATAAGTTGACTTTGATGTGATGATATAAAAAATTAAGGGATGAAAAAAGGATTGTACTGGGAGAATAGCAAAGGGGGAAGCAAAATAGGGTAAATGTAATGCCACGCATGAGCAGCTTTCCAGAAGAATGCTGCTGTGAACAGCTTTTAAGATTCTGATTACACAGTATAGTGAAACTCTATTTATTCCATAACAAATCAAAGCAAAACATTCACAGAAAATCAAGGTACAGCATTCACAATATTACAGCTTATCACAGAAAATCACAATAGCTTGTCATTAAAATGGCCACATAGTTTCCATCATAGTGGCCACAAAGTTTTGAACAAAGAACAATCATCTCAAAGTACAATAGCCAAAGTCTTCCACTCATGGGGCATACTAAGTTAACTCAATCAGTTGCTTATTCAGCAATCAATTACTAAGTACCATTAATCACTAAGTACAATCATTAGAAAATACACAGACCCTTCACCCCTAGGTCACTAGTAAACTGCAATTTCACCACTATTCAGTAGCCATGGAGAGAGGTCTTTTCATCTTGACTCAGGCAGGCAACTACTAACTGAATCCACCAAACAGTCACCTGGATTCAAAGGCAGACAGCTCCCAGTTCCTTGTCCAGCTCTCCATGTAAGTCCTGCTCCACACTGAAGTTCACAGGGTCCAGTCCATCTCAAATCCTTCACAATTTCTATTCCTGGGAATTCAAGGCTCAACCAAGCCACAAACAGACAAAGTTTTATCATCCTAGTCATGCTTCCTCAGTCTTCTGCAGCTATTCAAAAAAATCAGAATCACCTTATCCAGCCTGGGGGGGGGGGGGGGGGGGGGGGGGGGGGGGGGGGAGGCTTCGCTCCTGGACTCCTAGGCTCCTGGGCTCCTCTTCAGAAAAAGCTCCACTACCACAAGTTCTCAGGAAATTCTGACTCAGTTCTTGATTCTCATTTCTCTTCTCTAGCTGCTCTGCCTCCAGGTGCTGGTCCCAAGAAATTCCGACTGTTCCTTCCTGGGGCTTTCCCTTATATACACACAGCATTAGCTTCCAGTTTCAGCCAACCCCTTCCTGTTACATCAGTAACAGGAGACAGGAGTTCATACCTTCTGTTTCCCCAACAGAGGCTTGATCAATTACTAAGTGCTAAGTACCTGCTACCATTGCTTAACTTTAAACAAGATGCTAAGTATCTGCTTACTTGCCAATACAAAAAGGGGTCTTCAAATCCAAATTACATTAACATTACAGTAAATTATATCACATGAAGAGAAGCAAAAGACCTATTACAGTAGAGGGAAAGAGGGCAGGGGGTGAGCACTGTTTGAACCTTACTCTCATTGGATTTGACTCAAAGAGGGAATAACATTCACACTCAGTTGGGTACAGAAATTTATCTTACCCTATAGGGAAGTAGGAGAGGAAAAAGGAAAGAAAAGGGAGTGGGGCTGATAGAAGGAAGGGCAGATTGAGGGAAGTAGTGGTCAGAAACAAAACATTGGTGAGGAGGGACAGGGTAAAAGGAGAAAAAAAAGTAGAAAGAGGGGAGAAAATAGGTTGGAGGGAAATGCACAATTAGTAATCATAACTGTGAATGTGAATAGGATGAACTCTCCCATAAAACTGAAGTGGATGGCAGAGTGAATTAAAAACCAGAATCCTACAATATGTTGTTCACAAGAAACACATTTGAATCACAGAGATACACACGGAGTAAAGGTAAAAAGCTGGAGCAGAATAAAGTAGGCTTCAGTTAAAGTTAAAAAAAAGCTGGGGTAGTAATCCTGATCTCAGACAAAGTAAAAGCAAAAATAGATATAATTAAAAGAGATGAGGGAGGAAACTACATCTTGCTAAAATTAGGTACCATAGACAATGAAGTAATATCAAAACTAAACGTGTATGCACCACATGGCATAGTGTCCAAATTCTTAGAGAAGTTAAATGAATTACAGGAAGAAACAGACAACAAAACTGTGGGGGACCTCAACCAACTCCTCTCAGAACTAGATAAATCCAACCACAAAATAAACAAGAAAGAAGTTAAGGAGGTGAATAGAATTTTAGAAAAGTTAGGTATCATAGATCTCTGGAGAAAACTAAATAGGGAGAGAAAGAAATATACCTTTTTCTCAGCAGTACATGGCACTACACAAAAATTGACTGTGTATTGGGGCATAAAAACCTCACAATCAAACACAGAAAGACAGAAATATTAAATGCCTCCTTTTCAGATCACAATGCAATAAAAATTATATGTGTAATAAAGGGCCATGGAAAGATAGTTTAAAATTTAATTGAAAACTAAATAATCCTAAAGAATGAGTGGGTCTAAAAACAAATCATAGAAATAGTCAATAATTTCATCAGAGATAACAACAATAATGGGACAACATCCCACAATTTCTGAGATATAGCCAAAGAAGTTCTTAGGGGAAATTTTATATCTCTAAATGTTGATATGACTAAAATAGAGAAAGAGCAGATCAATGAATTAGGCATGTAACTAAAAAAGCTAGAAAAAGAACAAATTAAAAATCCCCAACTAAATACCAAATTAGAAATTCTGAAAATCAAAGGAGAGATTTATAAAACTGAAAGTAAGAAAACTATTGAACTAATAAAACTAATGGCTGGTTTCATGAAAAAAAATAAAACAGATAAACCTTTGGTTAATTTTATTCAAAAAAGAAGAAGAAGAAAACCAAAGTACCAGTATCAAAATGAAAAGAATGAATTCACTACCAATGAAGAGAAAATTAAAGCAATAATTAGGAGCTATTTTGCCCAACTGTAAGCCAATAAATCTGACAATCTAAGTCAAATGAATGAATATTTACAAAACATAAATTTCCTAGATTAACAAAAAAAGAAAAGAAAATACTTAACTCCATTTTATAAAACAAAATTGAACAAGCCATCAATGAACTTCCTAAGAAAAAATCTCCAGGGCTAGATGGATTTAGAAGTGAATTGTAACAAACATTTAAAGAGCAATTCATTCCAATACTACACAAACTATTTGGAAAAATAGTCAAAGAAGGTGTCCTACCAACTTCTTTTTATGAAACAAATATGGTGCTGATACCTAAACCAGAAAGAGCCAAAATAGAGAAAGAAAATTATAGACCAATTTCCCTAATGACTAAATACAAAAATTTTAAATAAAATATTAGAAAAGAGATTAAAAGCAATTTATCACAAGGATAATACAATGTGACCAAGTGGGGGGATTTATACTAGGAAAAAGATCAAAATAATTTACCATATCAATAACAAAACTAACAGAAATCATATAATTATCTCAATAGATGCAGAAAAAGTTTTTGACAAAATATAGCACCCATTCTTATTAAATACAACAGATAGCATAGGAATAAATGAAGTTTTTCTTAAAACGATAAGTAGCATCTATCTAAAACCATCAGCAAGCATTATATGTAATGGGGATAAGCTTGAAGCTTTTCCAATAAGATCAAGAGTGAAACAAGGATGCCCACTCTCACCACTACTGTTTGATATTGTACGAGAAATGTTAGCTTTAGCATTAAGAAAAGAAAAGAAATTGAAGGAATTAGAATAGGCAATGAGGAAACGAATCTATTACTCTTTGCAAATGATATGATGATATACTTAGAGAATCCTATAGAATAAACTAAAAAACTATTTGAAATAGTTAGCAACTTTAGAAACTTGCAGGATATGAAGTAAACCCACAGAAGTCCTTAGCATTTCTATGTTACCAACAAAGCCCAGCCCAAGAGATAGAAAGAGAAATTCTATTTAAAATAACTGTAGACAATATAAAATATTTGGGAGTCTGCCTGCCAAGACAAACCCAGGAACAATATGAACACAATTACAAAACACTCTTCACACAAGTAAGTCAGATGGAAATCATTGGAAAAAGATCAATTGTTCATGGGTAGGCTGAGCTAATATAATATAAATGACAATTCTACCTAAATTAATTTACTTATTGAGTGCCATACCAATTAAACTACCAAAAAAATTTATATATCTGGAAAAAATAATAATGAAATTCATCTGGAAGAACAAAAAGTCAAGAGTACCCAGGAAATACCCAAAAGAATACCCATGAAAAAATGCAAAGAAAGGTGGCCTAGCCATACCAGATCTAAGACTATATAACAAGCCAGCAATCATCAAAATTATTTGGTACTGGCTAAGAAATAGAGTGGTGGATCAGTGGAATAGGTTAAGCACATAAGACAAGGTAGTCAATGACTATAGTAATCTACTGTTTGATAAACCCAAAGATTCTAACTTCTGGGATAAAAGCTTACCATTTGACAAAAAGTGCTGGGAAAACTAGAAAAGAGTATGGCAGAAACTAGGCATAGACCAACATTTCACACTGTTTATTAAGATCAAAATGGGTACATGATTTAGACATAATGAATGATACCATAAGCAAATTAAGAGAGCAAGGAATAATTTACCTGTCAAATCTATGGAGAAGAGAAGAATTTATGACCAAAAAAGAGATAGAGAACACTATAAAATGCAAAATGGATAATTTTGATTACATTAAATTAAAAAGAGTTTGCACAAACAAAACCCAGTACAACCAAGATTAGAAGAAAAGCAGAAAGCTGGGAAACTATTTTTAAAACTAGTGTTTCTGGATAAAGCCCTCATTTCTCAAATATATAGAGAACTAAATCAAATTTATAAGAATACAAGCCATTCCCCAATTGATAAATAATCAAAGGATATGAACAGGCAGTTTTCAGATGAAGAAATTAAAGCTATTAATCATATGAAAAAAATGTTCTAAATCACTATTGATTAGAGAAATGCAAATCAAAACAACTCTGAAGTAGCACCTCACACCTATCAGACTGGCTAATATGACGGAAAAAGAAAATGATAGATGTTGGAGAAGACATGGGAAAATTGGAACACTAATGTATTGTTGGTTGAGTTGTGAATGGATCCAACTATTCTGGAGAGCAATTTGGAACTATGCCCATAGGGCCATAAAACTGTGTATACCCTTTAATCCAGCAATACCGCTACTAGGTTTATATCCCAAAGAGGTCATTAAAAAGGGGAAAGTACCCACATGTACAAAATGTTTATAGCAACTCTTTTCATGGTGGCAAAGAATTGGAAATTGAGGGGATGTCCACCAATTGGGGAATGGCTGAACAAGCTGTGCTACATGAATGTAATGGAATACTATTATGCTATAAGAAATGATGAGCAGGTGGATTTCAGAAAAACCAGGAAAGACTTACGTGAACCAATGCTAAGTGAAGTGAGCAGAACTAGGAGAATACTGTACACAGTTATGGCAACATTGTATGATAACCAACTTTGATAGACTTAGCTCTTCTCAGCAATACAATGATTAAAGACAGTTCCAAAAGACTTATGATGGATAATTCTATCCACATCCAGAGAAGGCACTGTGGAGTCTGAATGCAGATCAAAGCATACTGTTTTTACCTTTGTTTTGTTTTGTTTTTTGTGGGTTTTCCCTTTTGTTCTTATTCTTCTTTCATAACATGACTGATGTGGAAATATGTTTAACATGATTGTATGTGTATAACCTATATCAGATTGTTTGCTGTCTTAGAAAAGGGGGAGGAAAATGAGGGAGAGAGAAACATCTGGAACTCAAAATCTTATAAAAATAAATGTTGAAGACTGGCTTTACATGTAATTAGAAAAAATAAAATACTTTTAAGCGGAAAAAAAATTAAAGTAAAAGACTGGAAAGATAAGAAGGAATGAATTTATAAAGGATTTTGAAAGCCAGAGGATTTTATACTTTATCCTGGAGGTAATGGGGAGCCTTTGAAATTTATTGAATGGGAGTGGGATGATAAGGTCAGATCTGCATTTTAGGAGAATCAGTTTTACAGCTTAGTGGAAGATGGATTGGAGTGTGAAAACACTTGAGGAAGGGAGACTCATAGAAGGTTATTGCAGTAGTTCAGGTGTGGGTAATGAGGAACTGTACTAAAATAGCAGCAATGTCAAAGGAAAGAAGGGTGGGTATATGAGAGATGTTATAAAAATAGAAACTATAGGACCTGACCACTGATTAGATATGAGAGGTGTGTGTGTGTGTGTGTGTGTGTGTATGTGAGAGAGAGAGAGAGAGAGAGAGAGAGAGAGAGAGAGAGAGAGAGAG
>NW_027187265.1:2019719-2035867 GCF_028583685.1 Petaurus breviceps papuanus
GAGAGAGAGAGAGAGAGAGAGAGAGAGAGAGAGAGAGAGAGAGAGAGAGAGAGAGAGAGAGAGAATAGAAGATGATGCCTAGATTGTAAGTCTGAGTAACTGAGAGTATGGTGGTGCCCTCAACAGTAAAATTTTGGAAGTGGGGAAGGATTTGGGGAGAAATACACTAAGTTAGTTTTGGATATGTTGAGTTTAAAATGTCTATGGCACATCTAGTTCAAGATGTCTAAAAGATATTTGGAAATATGAGACTCTAGTCTCTAGGTCAGCAGAAAGGTCAGGGCTGGATAAGAAGTTTTGACAATCATGAACATAGAAATGATCATTGAATATATGGGAAATGATGAGATCACCAAGTGAAATAGTATATAAAGGGAGAAGAAAAGAGGACCCCAGGGGCAGCCAGGTAGCACATTGAGTAAGAGCAGCAGCCCCAGAGTTGGGATGACCTGGGATCGAATCCAGGCTCAGACACTTAGCACCCACCCAGGAACACCTGGCCATGTAACTTTGAGCAAGTTACTTAACCCCAATTGCTTTAAAAAAAAAAAAGAAAGAATGAAAAGAGGACCCTGGACAAAGCCTTAGGGGGTTACCATGGTTAGTGAACATGACCTGGATGAAGATCCAGCAAGGAAGACAGAAAAAGAGCAGCCAGATGGAAGAAGAACCAAGAGAGAGCAGAGAATAGGGAAATCTGTAATGTGAAGGCTCCAGAGAGATAAAGGAGAATGAGAGCCCAAGTAGCTGACACACCATTGCTTGTGACTACCCATCACAGAGACTATATAATCTAATTTCCAGGGGTCTTTGCCACTGTTATGGCATTGGGCAAACCATTTTCCCTCTGTGGTCCTCAGTTTTTCCATTTGCAAAATGAAAGTGTTGGACTCATGTCCTGCTAATATTCTATGGTCTATGTCCCAAGGTACCTTCCAATTCTGGCATTCTGTGTCCCAAAGACCCTTCCTACCTCTGAAGTTTACTGTCTGTGGGACTTTGGACTCGGCACTTAGCCTCCATGGCCCTCAGTTTCCTCATCTATAACATGATGGCCTCGAGGTCCTTTCTAACTCCAGACCTGTGATCTTTCCAGTTCTCATATCCTGTGTTCTAAAACCCCCATGGGACTCCCAGGCATCATAAATTGGGTGGGCCTGGACTAGATAGAATCCACTATGGAAACTGATGGTTGTCAAAGCCTTCAGGGCTTTTTGAGAGGGAAGTTCCCCGTGACAGGTACCAGCCTGTTAGTGAGGTCTACAAGACGCCAACTATAAAATATATAGAAAGACTCCACCCATCCCAAATGACCACACCATACACCAGGAATTCCTGGGGTGCCTAGACCTGGTAGAGGAAGATCTAATATACAGATGGGTCCCAGAGATGGGGATGGAGAAAATTACATAGGAAACCAGGACTGCAGGGAGGGAGGCAGACCCTCACCAATAACACAGCACTTGCCTTTATCTCAGAAGAGAATATAAGCCTGAATGTAAAACACATAAATTGTCTGCAAGCAAAAGAATTGACATTCATAGGATTATAGAATTAGAGCTGGAAGGAACCAGAGAGATCATCCATCTGATTCAACCCTCTCTTTTTACAAGTGAGAAAACTGAGGCAAAACATAGGGATGTGACTTACCCAAATCACACAGGTAACTAAGCTGGTTTCTTACCCCAGATCCTTTGAATTCCCATCCAAAGTACTGCAATGCCGCAATGCATTAATTGTAAGGCAATGTAATGTAATTGTAAAGTAATACCTCCAATGCATTAATTCAATCATAAAATTGTGCCCACCCACAGTTCTACACATACTAGCATTTATTAAACACCTACTGTAAACCAGGCACTAAGCTTAAGCCCTGAGCATATAAAGGCAAAAGACAAAGCCTGTTCTCAAGGAGCTCACAGTCTAATGGAGGGGACAACATGGAAACAATTATGTACAAACAAGATACAAAGATAGTTGGTAGACAGATAGATAGACAGAGACAGATGGATGATAGATTGGATAGATAGATAGATAGATAGATAGATAGATAGATAGATAGATAGATAGATAGATAGATAGATAGATAGATAGATAGATTAGAGACAGATATGATAGAACGGAGATAATCAATAGAGGGAAGATGCTAGCACTAAGGAGGATTGGGAAAGACTTACTGTAGAAGATAGGATTTTAGCTCATGAAGTCATCAACTGTCAGACTGGGAAGAGACCTTAGAACACCACACATTAGAACTGAGACTTTACAGACCTTTTCTAGTCCAGCTACCTGATCTTGCAGAGGAGGAAATTGAGGCCCAGAGAGGGAAAGTGCCCAAGATCATGCCAATGTAGTAGCAGAGCCAGGAATTCTAGACAACTCAGGAATCCCAGAACAACTAACCCTAATAACAGCTCAAATGAGTAAGTGACATTACCTTAGAAGTTTCTCTATATACTGAAATCTATCAAAATGCAAGCACCCCCATGAAAGGGAATTTTGAAACCCTGAGGGAGAGGGAAGGTTAGCTGACAAACATCGGAGAACAAGGTCTTTTGGAATAAGACCATATGGAAGAGGCAAGACTATCAAATGAAGGAAGAGAGATACAAGAAGGCTACAAAGGTGAAGGCAAACTTCTCTGAGTTGACATTTTTTGCTAAGGCCCTGCCAGCCACTTATACAAGAAACTGGGTTGTTGTTTTTTTTTTTTTTGGATGGGGGGAAGTCAAGGTAATTGGAGTTAAGTGACTTGCCCAAGATCACACAGCTAGTAATTGTTAAGTGTCTGAGGCTGGATTTGAACTCAGGTCCTCCTGACTCCAGGACCAGTGCTCTATTCACTGTGCTACCTAGCCGCCCCAAGAAACTGTTTAGTATTTGATGAGCCTTAGGAGGCTCTAATCTAAGCAGGCTGAGAACAGAGTGGGGAGACCCTCCTTAGCATCCTCATAGCTGTCCTCTAGTTCACTTCACCTCCCCAAATGTGCCTGGTCCATTATCATGGCCTCCTAATCCATCTCCCTGCCTCCAGGTCCTTCCTCTCTAACCCATCCTGGGTTAGAACAAACTGACAGAATCATCTTCTAACATGCTACATCTTCCCTCCACTTAAAAATTTCCCACACTTCTAACAAAAAAATTAATTGTGATTTTTTTTTTAAATCTTCCACTTTCTGTTGTCCACAGAAAAAAAGTCTAAACTCTTTTGCCTGGAATGAGGACCTCATCTTATACTAGGAGGGAAAAGAGGCTATTCAATGAAAACCCTCCCTTCTCTCCTGTTCCTCATCTCACATCACTCAGATAACTTCCTCCATTAGGTCCTCCTTCACCCTGTCTCATATGAAGAAGTGGCCTATCTCCTTTCCAAGGCAAACACCTTAGCATGTACCCTTAATTACATCCACTTTCCACTTCTCCCGAAGACTGACTCCTCTATGTCCCTCTCTTTCTAATGTTCAGTCTCCATACTGCATCCTTCCCTGCTGTCAACTAACATGCCCATGTCTCCTCCATCTTTAAAAAACACCCTCACTTGATTTGACCACTCCCAGTAATTATTGTACTAGATTTCTCCTCTGCTTCTGACTAAACTCTTTGAGAAAGAGGTTAGGCCCTCATCAGCCCTCTCCTGGGCTGCCGTCAGCTTTCCAACTTGTATCCCTCCCTCAAGTCTATCTCCACTACACCCCATTCTCCACTCATCTGCCAAGGTGATTATTATTCTAAAGGGCGGGTCTGACCATGTCACCCCACCTCCCATGGCCCAAGGAGCTCCAAGGGCTCCCTAGTTCCTCTAAGACCTAATATATCACCTATAGGTGATACAAACACTTCTTCTGACTTCATCATTCAACTAATATTACTCTTGTCAGTTACCAATGCCTTCTTCATAGCCCAATCTAATGGCCTTTTCTCAATCCTAATTCTTCTTGAGTTCTCTGAAGGATCTGACACTGTTGATAACCTTCTCCTCCTGGATACTCTTTCCTCTCTAAGTTTTCATGACACTACCATCTCCTGGTTCTCTTCCTCTCTATCTGATCATTCTTTCTCAGTCTCCTTTGCTGGTTCTTCATCATGTCATGCCCACTAACAGTAGCTGAAGCAGGCGCTGTGAAGCTCTTAGACCTTGGTCAGACATTGAAGATGCCAAGGTCATCCACTGCATCCTGGGTCATCTGCAGTTGCCTTGACTTTTGTCTTGACTTTGATGACCTGGAAGAGAGAGTGAAACTGAAGACTTCACTTCATTTAAATCCAATTTACTCTCAAGTCAAGACATTACCCTGTGATATCATTGATCCTCTTTCAAAACAAAAGATAAATAACAATTAACTATGGAGATCCTCCAAGGCTCTGTCCTGGGGTCTCTTTTCTTTCCATCTTAATTGTGAATTCATCAGATTCCATGTGGTCTATTATCATCTCTATGCAGAGAATTCCCAGATCTGTATGTCCAGCCCCAGTCTCTCTCCTAGCTACAGTTATGCACTTTCAACTGCTTTTTGGACATGGCGAAACAGATATCCCATAGACATATTAAACTCAACCTGTCCAAAACAGAACTCACCTTTCCCCCAGAAACTCTCCCTTCCACTTTACTATCAATCATCTTTCCAGGAACCAAGGCCCCAAACCTAGAGGGTCATCTTTGATTCCTCACTGTTATTTATCTCACATGTCCAACTCATTGCTAAATCTTTTCATTTCTACCTTAATTTTTTTTCCCAAGGCAATTAGGGTTAAATGATTTGCCCAGAATCATACAACTGCTAAGTGACTGAAGCTGTATTTTAACTCAGGTTCAAATTCAAATTCAAACCCTAGGGCTGGCAGTCTATCCACTGCACCACCCCCTCATTTCTACCTTTACTTCTAGCCTTAACCTCCTATTCTCACACCTCATAGATGCAACACTAGGTTAGGCCCTCATCAGCCCTTTCCTGAGCTGCAGTCATAGCTTTCCAGCTTGTATCCCTCCCTCAAGCCTCTCTCCACTACCCCCCATTCTCCACTCATCTGCCAAGGTGATTATTATTCTAAAGGGCAGGTCTGACCATGTCACCTCCCTCCCATGGCCCAAAGAGCTCCAAGGGCTCCCTAGTTCCTCTAAGACCTAATATAAAGCCCTCTATTTTCCATTTAAATTAAATTCACAGCCTAGACCCCTTCTACCTTTCTAGTCTTCTTATACTCCACTCCTCTACAGAAATCTCCATAGATCCTCTATGATCTGATCACACTGCCTACTTGCAGTTCACACACATGCACACACACACACACACACACACACACACACACACACACGTCCTCTATGTCCCATCTCTGTTTTCTTTGCCCTGGTTATCCCCTGTGCCCTGAATGATCTGCCCCCTCACCTCCACCTCTTAGTTTCCCCTGGTTTCTTTTAAGACTCAGCACAGTGGACAGAGCACTGGGCCTGGAGTCAGAAAGATCTAAGTTCAAATCCAGCCTCAGACACTTACTATCTGTGTGACCCTGGGCAAGTCACTTAACCTCTGCCTCCCTTTCCTTAGAGATAATAACAGCCCCTACCTCTCAGGGTTGTTGTGAGGCTCAAATGAGATAATATTTGTAAAGTGCTTAGCCCAGTGCCTGACACATAGTAAGTGCTATAGAAATATTAGTTATTGCTATTATTAACTATAATTATATATTAAATTGACTTATAATGATAATTACTATTTTTGTTATTATTATGGACAGCTAGGTGGAGGAGTAGATAGAGCACCAGCCTTGGAATCAGGAGAATCTGGGTACAAATCCAGCCTCAGACACTTACTAACTGTGTGACACTGGGCAAGTCACTTAACCCTGCTTGCCTCAGTTTCCTTAACTGAAGGAGATGGTAAACACTCTAGTATCTCTGCCAAGAAAACCCCAAATGGGCTCATGTGTAGAGAACTTCTGGGGGTTGAAAGGCCTCAACAGAATGTTCCCCTTCCCCTTGGATACATGTTTACTGGTAACGATTGTTTGGGGTCGTGCTGACCTGTACCTTGTCCTGTTAGCCAGACCCAGTTCATGGTATGCATCTATAAATTGTGTAAGTCAGACGTTGCTATCAACAAGCAGGATCTAGGAGGGTCTGGATACATTCTTTTCACTCTTATTGGAATGGCTCCCAGGCTTGTAGTTATGGAGACCCCTTTGAAATAAAGTATATAAGGACTAAGAAACATTTGCTTGTTGGCTCTGTATGAAGTGGATATGTAATAAACATTCTATAGATTACATCCCCGTCTCTTGTCTTCACTGCTTTCTAGCCCACTGGCTGCACTGGCCGTAGCAGTCATGGAGAGCCAGACATGACTTAAGTGACTAACCAACAACAATAACAACAACAGCATTATTATCATCCCGAAGCCCACTTCCTACAAGAGGCCTTTCCTGGTCCCCAAAGCTGATAATGTCTCTCCCATTCAGATTATTTTTCATATGCTCTGTAACTATTTTTATGGAGTTATTTAAAAGGTATGTTACTTGAGGACAAGGATTGGGGATTTTTGCGCATGTGTGTACTTGTGTGTGTGTGTGTATGTGTGTGTGAACTTGGGCCTTGATGTACTTTCTCTACCCTACCCACCAAAAGGACCCCTCAGGGCAGGTCCCCTCTAAGGCCCTGGGAGAAATACAGTGCTGCCCAGGAGAGGAGGGAGCATCATCAAGGTTGCCCATGAGACCCATCTTTCCGCCACATAGTCACACTGCTTAGTCGCCTGCACATGGTTCTATACAAACTCACTGGTGCTGCCAGAAGGAAAGTGGGTTTGGGGTGGGTGCCTGACAGCTGGGCTCTCTCCACTCCCCAGGCCAGAGTGTTGGAGAAGCTCAGCTGTCAGAATCCTCAGCCTAAGGATGAGGTATCATTGAAATGCCAAAATGCTTGACAATATTTTATTAGTTACCCTATTAACATACCCAGGGAGAAGGACAACAAGCATGACTCTCCCCATTTAACAACCTGGGGAAACTGAGGCCCATAAAGGTGAGGAGGCTAGGCCAAGTCAGGGTAGAACCAAGGCCAGCTCTCCTGACTAATGATCATGTGAAGGTGAATTGATTGCAAAATGCAGATGAAACCAGCTAGGGCCCTGAGAAGGGAGGACCATGGACACCAATGAGATCACATTGGCTAAAGTCTGGAATTTATCCGTGGGCCAGGCTAGGTCTATTCCTCATGTCAGATGCCTCAGGGACTCTTGGAGATAGAAATGACTAAGGACAATTATATTGCACATTTCTATGGCATTTGACAGTCTGACTGGCTTTTTTCCACTACCATTCTGTGAGGGAGGATGTACAAAGAAAATCATTCCCATTTTCTAAATAAGAAAACTGAGACCCAGAGAGATGGAATGACCTGTCCAACTTCACTTAGCTAAGCAGTAGTAGAGCTGAGGCTTGAACCAGGTCTCTTAACTCTAAGGCTTGTGGTTTTTCTCCTACCTGAGAACAGAGAACCTGTTGACCCCTCCTGCCCTGGGGTTTCTCCATCCTTCTTTCTGACAACTATTTTGGTGACTGTAACCCCTAGGTGTCCTTTCCCTCTGGTCTGTGTAAATCATGTAGAATTTTCATCCTAATTAGCACCAGAATTTATCTCCATCACTATGGAAACCAGCAGCTTTCAAATTCCTTTCTTCTCAGTAGGCAGATGTACATATTCCATTTGACAGCTCAGCTCCTGCACTACCTTGAGACCTGCCAGTTCTTGCACATCCCAGCCTGAGTCTATTAATAACAATACCTATGTCCTTTTGGAAAGAATGCTAGCCTTAGAGTCATAATGCCTCAGTTGGAGTCCAGCTCTGCAATCTACAAACCACATAACCATGAGCAAAAGACTTCCCATCTCTAAAATGGCAATAACATTCATTGTCTCATACAATGTATGGTAAATGCACTTTAAGGAATGTATCTGTTGGGATACAGTCCCAGTACCTCAGTATTTTCACAGGGGTTCTAAGACCTGGGACATTTCTCCATTGACTTCAGTGAAGACATGACTTGGGTTAGTTTCATTTACATACATGATATTAGATGCAGGAGCAGTGCATGGAGATTGAAGGAGATTGGCCAAGAAAGAAACTGAGCTGGGGCCATTTGGCCATTTGCGGGTGTTAGATTTGTACTAGGTAAGCATTGGCTTTGAGGACAGAGGTGTCCATGACTTTGTTTGTTTTAATATTTTGATAAACCATATTTCTATATAACTGACTTACTTTGTATTCTTATGAATTTCATTGTATGTATTTTAAAATATTATTCTGAGGAGGTTGGGGGCTTCGAAGAGCAGCTTGCCAAAAGGGTCCGTGACAAAAAAAAAAAGTTTAAAAAATACTCTCTGTTTTAGGTTGAGTTTAGGGTAAGCAGCAAACCATTTACATAGTGAGGCTTCAGGGGTAGACAGCCACACAAACCAAACCAATGCACAGGGAGATTCCAGGACCCTAGACCTGCGGGACATAGGAAGCAGCAATCTTACTGACTCGTTCATTATACAGCCACAACCAATAGAATCATGGAAAATTCCTACAGCACCCCCAGTCCCTGTGGGCAACCTATCAGGAGGTAAATTACCTTCATTCAACTCCAGATCAACTAGACTTGTTCTCCCACAGTCCAGGAAACTGAACAGAGAAGTAACAGCCTTCATCTTAAAAGGGTTGAAGGGACATTAACCTTGGCCATAGGACGTGATTGGGATATTCTATTCTATGATACATGTGTCCAACACTTCTAGATTTTACTTTGCTTTTACTAATCTAATTAAATTGTTTAATTATGAACTTGAGGTCTGAGTGGATGTTCATAGTCTGGATCAAAATCAAGCAGAGGAAGTTGTCTATGGAGAAGGATTGAAACAAGTCAATAATTGACAAGTAAACCTAGATAGGGAGTCTAGATTATAATCTAGTCTGACCCGCAAAGTGTCTGGAACCTGAAATAGTCTTCTGGGGACCTACATAATAAGTAGGTACCAGGCACAAGTTGTTATATTGTTGGGTTGTCCTTTGTTGTTGTTCTGTGGAGTGGTTTGCCACTTCCTTATTCAGTGGATTAAGGCAAACAGAGGTTAAGCCACTTGCCCAGGGTCAAGCAACTAGTAAGTGTCTAAGGACACATTTGAATCCAGGTCTGTATGACTCCAGGACCAGCACTTTATCCATTGAGTCATCTAGCTGCCTTCTTGGGCTGTCAAGGGAAATACATTAAAGCGTGTTATATTGGGAGCTCAATTCTGGAAAAAATTGTTTTCCCTTTTTGAAGCAATTTCTATTTTTTTCCTGTTTGAGTATCAGGACAACCTGAGGATATTTCCTTTCAGCTGGATTTTTTTCTATGGTTTGTTGTTTTTTTTTTCTCCAGCCTGTAATTCACCACTCTAAATTTTGCATTCTGTTTCCCACTGGCACCTGTGCCTAAGGAGACACGCTATTGCTTCACAGTTTTGAAGCCCATAGTGGTAAAATGCCAAATTAATGTGCATTGTGTTACAGTGTTTTATGTGTTGTGGGTTATTAACATTATTGCATTGTTGTGCGATTAAGTGCTGACCTTGTTGTTTTGTCATGTGATTAAATATTAACATTGTGCATTGCTGTGTGTATTTTCTACATTGTGATTATCATTTGGGGCTAACGCAGCACTGTGGTGGCACAGCTTTCAGACATTCGTGGTGTATACAGATGTGGGGAAGAAATCTGAAGAGGAGGCTTTGATGGGGGAAAATATATTGAAAGCAGTGCTACGAACTATCAAGAGGACGTCAGGCACTTTCTAAGTATGCAATGGGCGAGCAAACACTGTGTTAGATAAATTATCTGAATCAGTGGCACATTCTGGCATCCCTGAAGAGATAAAAACTGGGGGGAATGTCTAGAAACTAGTTAGATTTCCTGCTGAGGAGAAGACGTTGAGAAGGCATAACAAAATCTTACAGAGAAAAGGTTGGACTGAGGGTAGACTGAAGCATCTGTTAGCAAGAAAGACAATTCCAAGTTTATTGTGGTTGGGTGGAAATGCAAATCAGGCCATAAATGCAAACCCCCAATGCAATACTTGAGCTTTTTCAAGGGGAGAGGCCATGTCCCTTTGGGAAGGAATTGTCTGAGTACTAGATAGAACATATCATGAAGGTACTTTATCAAAAAACAGATTTGGAGAAGCAGAGGAGGCTAACAGAATACCTCAGGGGACCCATGTTTGTTCTCATCTAAGCGGCACAGTCAGGGACACCGGAGTTCAAATCCACCTCAGATCGTTACTAGCTGTGATTACTAGATCATTACTGTGTGGGATCTTGGGCAAGTCCCAGCCTCAATTTTGTTATCTGTAATATGGAAATAATAATAGCTCCTACTTCTCAGGGTTGTTGTGAGGATCACATGGGATGATATATTTCAGGTGCTTTACAAACCTTAAAGCACTACATTAATGCTAGATATTAGAATTCTAAGATTAGAGTGTTTGATACTCAAAAAGGCTAGAGGAGAACTTTGGCAAAGAAGAGAGACGTCCTCTGAATTTATGTTGTGAGTGGAATGGCCACTCTCAAAGTTGGTAGTCAGAAGATCGGTAAGGATGGAGCATTTAGATAACATCAGACTATCCCAATATATAGACGGGCTATATACATTGCTGTACAAAACAGACTTGCTTTTGCACTTGACTCAGTGGATAGAGCACCGAGTCTGAGTTCAAATCTGGCCTCAGGCACTGACTAGCTATGTGGTCCTGGGCAAGTCTGCCTCGGTTTCCTCATCTGTAAAATGATCTAGAGAAGGAAATGGCAAACCACTCCAGTATCTTTGGCAAGAAAACCCCAAATGGGATCATGAAGAGTAGGATGTGAATGAAATGACTGAACAGCAAAAGACTGGAAGAAGCTGAACAGCAGGTCAGATATGACCAGTTGCTGCCAACAATGCAGACCTCTGAGCAGTGGCCAGAGGGAGAATACAAGCCATGGAAGCCAAATACTGGTTGGCCACTTACAAAGGTAGAAGCTGGCAGAAAATCTGCTGAAAAATGGAACAATACACAGACCTGCTTCTCCAGGGGAGACAAATGCAAATGTACCAGATGCTGAATAAGAGAACTGAGATGTCCCAGATTATTTGCTAGGCAGCTATTTTTTTTTTCAGCATAGGTCTATACAACAGACACTTTTAAAGTCCCGCAGTAGAGGAAGACAGAAGAAATAACTGTCAAATATATGCTCAGAAGGATTCTACCAGTTTGAATAAATGCCCCCCAAGAGATTTTGGGGAAGTCTGCTGCCTTTCAAGGGGTTATGGAGAAAATAGTTAGAGACATAAACTACCTGGAAGTATTGATGTCCCCAAATGGTCTCATAGGCTTTGGAAAGACATTGGAACAGAATGAAAAATGGCCGATGAAAGGATTAGTGTGGCAGGAGATGCTTGTCGGAAGTTGTCAATTGACAAGTGCCACTTCTAGAGAGTTCCTGACAAGGATATGGGTCATATATTGTCATGGCAGGGAGAGAGTACTGCCTCCAAGGAGAGAGGAGCATATATTGGCAGGCCACATCTGAAGAGTCTACAGGAACTAGACTTTTCTACACTTGTGAAGGATAAGACTTTCACTGCTAAGCCTCTCGGTGATCTCACTTGGGGATATGTGGTTGAGAGCAACTGAAAACAGGGAAGCAAGGAAGGGCAGTCTGACCTGACCCTTCTCTGGGAAGATGATGGTAAATAAACGGACTCAGAAACACTTGATCAAGTACCCCAAGTTGGATAGTGCTGACTCAAGCCTGCCCTTTGTGCTAGCACATTAATGCTCGAGAAAAGTCTTATGTTAGAGGAGCAATGGCTGCCAACAACCTACTGCATTTTCTAGTAGAGGACCTACTGACAGTGAGACTTATTATTTATTTGTTATCTGCTTATTATAGAGAGTCAGTGCATTGTAGTGCATAGAGAGCTGGCTCTTGAGTCAAGTAGACCTAGGTTCAAGTTTAACCTCAGACACTTACTAGCTTGCATGTCCCTGTGCAAGTCACTTAACTTTTTTTGAGCCTCAGTTTCTATGTCTATAAAATGGGAATCATGAGTACCACTTCTTTCATAGGATTTTTGTGAGATTCCAGTGAGATAATAACTATAAAGTTATTTTTGAACCTTAAAGTGCTACCTAGGTGTCAGTTACTATCCTCATCCCAAACATAAATAAGGGTTCTTGGCCTTAAAATGAGAAAGAACTAGAAAGAACTGAGTTTATATCCAGGTGGAAGCAAAATACATGATCTTTTTCCTTCTCTTATTTGGTTTTATGTCCTCTTTACCATTTTTCATTCCAGCTGATACAACCCATCTTTATAACCTGACTAATGTATAATGTGAAAGTATTTACAGATCCTATACTTGACTATATGCTGCCATGGGGGGTGGGAGAGGGAAGGGGACAAAATGTGAAACTCAATGAATTGTGGAATCGAATCCTGTAAACTAAAAGGAAACAAACAAATTAATTTTAAAAATAAATAAATTAGCAGTTGCTCATAAATTCTGAGACTGGGTTTGGAGCCAATTTCCAGTGCAGACAGATAAAAATCTGTTGACTTATATTATTACCATTGAGTGCTAAGTTGGATGCTACCTGCTGGGAAAGATAGCAGTATTAGCCAGCTCTGAGTTCAGCCTGTACTATCGTCAGTGAAAGCACGTACGTAGATGCAAATGCCCTCTTCTATAAGTGGTCATGAATCTAAAACCATAGCAAAACCCATAGAAGAAGGGAAGATTATTTGTCACACTGAGAAGTTAGACTTCTCACATAAAAGTACAGCCAAAGGTCTGGGCCATCCAGCAGGGAGCATAATATTAATAAATATGAACTCTACCACACTGAACCTATGGAAGCCTCAGTTACCCTTGAATGACTGGCAGCAGGAATGTCTATGTGATAATGGGCTCTGAAAAGCTCTTGCTTGCTGAGAAGCAAGGGCATGATCTTCAGTGACTAAAACTTCATTTCCGCAAGGATACTTTGTTATTAAGAGAAGCAAGAAGCTAGAACAATGCAATGGAGTTCTGTGTTGGACTGGAATTAATCCCACTCTTGGAAAGCAGAAGACAACTGGTGCTGTCCAAGACATTTTGCTCCACGGCCATAAAAACCCTACACTTGGACACTTGAAACGAGAGAGAATCTTGGAGTTAGTATGGAACAGGTTCTACTGGCCCAAGATGACAACATATATCTTTAAGTATGAGACTTGTACTCAATATAGATGTTAATCTACCAGCGTCCCCTACCATGTGACTAGGCTAGCTCTGTTTTTTTTTTCCAGTTCCTGGCTCTATTCTTTAAAAGGTTTGAAACTATCTTCCAGACTTAATTGCCTTGGGGCATCTAGGTGGCACAGTGAATAGAGCACCAGCCCTGGAATCAAGAGGACTTGAGTTCAAACCCAGCCTCAGACACTTAACACTTACTAGCCATGTGACCTTGGGCAAGTCACTTAATCCCAATTGCCCTGCCCTCCCCCCTCAAAAAAAACAAACAAACAAAAAAGACTTAATTGCCTCAGGGGACTAAAAGTTTAGGCCTTTAAGGAAGGGAAGGGAATAAATATTTATTAAGCACTTGCTATGTACCAGCAACTGTACTAGGCACTTTATAAATATTATCTCATTTGATCCCCATAACCAGCCTGTGAGGCAGGAACTATTACTATTCTCAATTTACAGTTGAGAAAACTGAGTCAGCCAGAAGGCAAGTAAGTTATCCAGGGTCACAAAGCTGGTAAGTATCTTAGGCCTGTTTTCAACTCATGTCTTCCTGACTCCAATCCCATTGTACTATTCATTGTGTTGCCTAGCTGTCACTGACATCTTTTCCTGGTCACCTGAGCACAAAAACCCAAGAGGAGTTCATCTTTAACGTTTGACCGACAGACCACCCTGGGTAACACAGAGGAAGAGACGCTGAGCTCAGAGGAACCAAAACAGGGTCATCATAAAATGTACTTATTGAATATCCTTTTCCTGATATTACTAAGTAAATCTCCTTTTGTCAGCTGTACAATCTTCTCTGAGGGCTTCATTATTTTATTGTATCAACCCTGAACTACCAGGGCACACACCTGAATCTACCAGCCTTTCCTACAGAAATGTATTTGAAGGAAAGGGATACCAGCTCATGTCATTTCACCAGCAAGCTAGTGATTAAGCACCCACTAGGTGCCAGGTGCCAGGCACTGTGCTAGGTCCTGGGGATCCAAAGACAAAAGCAAAACAATCGCTGCCAATCTAGTCAATCATACTGAATTTGTGGAGAGTATGAGTACCAGCAAGCCATGGAGCTGGTTTGTCTCTGGAAAGATATGGGAAAAGTGTAAGCGGGACACTACAGATTGTTCTGTCCCATGTATGCAGTCACACCGAGCCAGAGGCCAGAAAGCTTCTACAGTGACCACGGGATGGTGGAGAAAGTATGCTCCATTTATGGTTGCCCTGCAAGGATGCACTTTGACCGAAGAGCTGAGCAATAAGCTCCTTTGTGCTAGGCACTGTACTAAGTGCTGTGGGTGTAAAGAAAAAAGGAAGGCAGCTCCTACCATTAAGGAATAAGGGAGAGACTGAGTATAGGCTGCTCAAGGAGGGGTTGATCTCGGAGGAATCAAAAAATCTAGAACACTACCTTAGCACCTTCACTATTAGAAATGCTGGGGAATATGAGGCCTGAGCACACAGATAATACTTCAAAGAATGATGCCCAGATTTTCCACCATATTGGCTGCTTGGGTGAGAGCCATGTTTGTCTATCTTTTTGTGCTCTGGCCCAAAGAAGATGGAAAACACATAGAGATTCACAACCAGGATGTCTCTTGGCTGAGAGATCAGATGAAGGAGGCCTACTGGCTAGGTATGATCTCAGTTCAGAAATACTCTGATGGGAGGACGCAAACTTACTATGCTCAAGTTTCCTGTCAAGAATTTCGTTAAGGGAATAAAGGTCTGCTATGGAATCTGTGAGTGCAAGGACACACAATATAATGGATCAATGAAATGTCATCCCAGCCCAGGTATTTGAAAGACTAGGCAACTTGCCAGGCTACAAAAGAGTGGTTAGCACCCTACAAAAATGATACATCACTACTACCTTTTGCTCTTTGGAGAATTGGTATGACTCCTAGGTGACCAAAAGGAAAAAAGCAATAGAAAGTCAGCCAAGAAAGTTCTAAGAATTAGAACCCATGAACCAGATGCAGAGAGATTATTAGGTTTGGGGTGATAGTTTGGGAGTGAGCGATTCATGAAGGATAAAATTGTGTGTTGGTATCCACCAGAGGGTCTGGAAAGTCCAACAGGTCTATTCTACCCCAGTGCATACCTCTGTCCAAAAAGGGGGAAATGGCTACCACTTGTCCTTTCATTCTTCTTACTTCGCTTGTAGAAATCTCTGGAGAATAGAGTTCATCCATTATGACGGGGAATAGTGATAACCAGCCTGAGACATCATAAATTTAGCACTAAGACTGTCGAACAATAAGTCTAATGATAACAAGGATGTAAAACTGACAATAGGTCATGGTAGAAGTAACCGGACTAATTGGCCACTGGCCAGGCTCACCTATAATATTTACAATGGGTGTAATGGGTGATAGGACTGTCTAGGAAGTCAGATTATACCTTTCATCAGAGTACACGTAACACCAGGTCTGTATGTCACCATAGCAAACAAAGTCATGCTGCACCCTTGTTTTATTATTCTTCACTATATATGCTAACATGCTGATGCCACAAATGTTCATGTTATCTGTGCATCAATTGTTTCTATATGTTATCTCTGTATGTGATTACTGCTAAACCCTGTAATGTGTTTTTTCAGTCTTGACTATCCAGCCATCTCCTCCATGGTCTGTTTTACCAGTCACCTTCTTGCACAAGAGAAACTTTCACCCCAAGGCCTCTCTCCTGATTGGTGATTGACTCTCCACTATTTCAGGGGGAAAAACCCAACCATGCTTAACTTCACTTCTAACTTTCTGATTAACTTCTCCATCTGCTTTTTCCCTGAGTGGATTCCCTTTCTTATTACACACACACACACACACACACACACACACACACACACACACACAC
>NW_027187265.1:2035877-2041799 GCF_028583685.1 Petaurus breviceps papuanus
CACACACATGCAGAATTTTGGAAACACGATCAAATCAACACTACAATTAATACTGGATAGGGTGTATCAATTGATTTCCCTATGGCCTCCCTTATCCGGGTAACTTTCTGGAAGTAGTTCTCCAAGGCTGCCACTCCCCTTTGGGTGTTGTCTCCCTCATTAGAAAGTAAGTTCATTGAGGACAAGGACTGTCTTCTTTTGGGAATTTGTATTCCTAGCACTTAGTACAGTCCTTGGCATAAAATAACTACTTAATATGAATGACTGCCTTTTTCATTTATCCATTCATGTAATGATATATGCCGTGTATTAAAGGGGATTTATGTTCTTATCATCTATGTATTCTTTATGTGTTCCCTTTTTTGCTTCATACAATTAATCCACAGATGACAGATTAGCTACCTGCACGTGTACTGTGTAATTGGATTCATTATGACTATAATATATGCTAATTTATTATGTTAATCATGAATGTTCAGAGGTATCCCAGTGTACCCACATGATTTGCAGGATTTATAGTTTTACTTAGGAAAGGATGAAAAGAGCATATCTTTTAGAATAGTATTTGCAACTAGTACTAGGATATCTTGCCTTTTGGCTTGGGTGTCTACATGACCCAGACTAACCTAACTTGAGAATGTGACACCAGATACAGGAATGATACACAAAAGTTCAAGGAATTTATAGGAAAAAGAAATGGAGGCTGAGACTACAAGCCACCCCTCCTGACTTGCTGCATTTCTTTGGCATTTGATTTGAGAGAGGGGGGTGACTATCTGTTTGGCATCAGTTTTGAGGGTGACTAAACAGGATTCCTTTCCAGTGTTTAGTTTTTAGTATACACTAGTATATGAGTCAGACTGATGCATTATTGAGTTTCTGGATCCTTGGAGCCATACCAGATCCAGGATCCTGTTCAATTATATAGTTGCGACCAAGAGACTCCTGCTACATTGCTCAGTCCCTGTGTGGCAACCTATTGTGACTCAGACTGTATTTAACTCCCACTTGACGGGAGATGGAAGGTTTTAGATAAGATTATGAACTTCATGGTTGTCTCTCTCTCAGTCCAGGATACTGAGGGAAGGAAACAGACTCCAACCTGAAAGATGATGGGGTAGGTTTTGCCTTGGGTTGTTGGAAATGACTGCAACATTCTATGGTATGCGGGCTCAATGCATCTTGATTTTACCACGTGGTTCCTAACCCAGTTAAACTTTTTGGTTAATTATGTACTTTAAATCTATGTGAATGTTAACAGAATATCTACCAGAGATAGGATATGGGGAACAAGACAATCAACCCCACATGTAGCACCTAGAATATAATAGTCTGACCCAGTTCAGTCTGAGGAAACCTTCCCTACCTGTTAAATTCTTGAGGCTGTCCTGTTGCAGGTAAAAGATGATCATATTTATCACAGCAAAGTTTAATGTAATATATGTTGCTTCTTATGTTATTATCTTTTCTTCTCCATTTGTTCCAAGAGCTAAAGAAAAACATTCATCTCTCACCCTTTGTAATGGGAATGCAAATTTGGAAGATCTTCCCTGCCTAAATATTTTATATTATAGGCTAAAGTGCACCTGAAGCCTGGGGTGGGAGGCTTGTTATTCAGTAGATACTTTTTGATTGGCCAGTGGGTCCAAAAGGTTGTTACATTCTCTGAGCCAGGAGAAGGCTATATAAGCCCTGATGTGTAGCTTTGTTTTGGGGGCTCACTTTGAGAAGTGTTCTGTGATTTGATATAGATTCTGGGAAGCCATTGTCCTGAGCCCCCCCGGCTTTGAAAAAACCCAGATGTTGAAACCCAGATGTTGATTGGGTATGGATGTAATGACTGGACAGTTTGGAAAGCTGTCTACTTGATCTGTTTCTGTCTTGATAATTCTGCCTGTATACTTTGAAGTTCAGGGTGCTGACCTTTTTCCCCTGAATAAGGTAAACGATATATGTCTGACTGATTAAAGTAAGCTTGTTAACCCATTTTGAGTTGCTTTCCTTTATCAAAGCAGATCCAAGAACCTGTATGGGCAGCCACCCTGAGGACGCTTGGGGTGCTTGCTGCTACACCCTCTTCAAAAGACTGATTGCAAACCACTTGGAAGCTGTTGATAATAAAGCAGTAGAAATTTGTAACTTTTAGATAAATCATAGAGCATCGAATGTTGGAGCTGCAAGGGATCTTGGGATATAGAATGTTCTTTCAACAAATATTTATTAAGTGCTCATCATGCGCTTCTTTCAGAGCTTAAAGTCTAGAAAGGGATGAGTCATCAACACAGACAACTATAATATAAAATATTACTTGCTTAAGAGAGTTAGAAATAAAAAGTTGTTGCCACTTGGATTGATCCAGAAAGACTTCCTGGAAAAAGCGACATTTGAGTTAAGATTTAAAGGATGGGTAAGAATTCAATAAGAAGCATAGAGAATTCATAATTCATCAGAAGTATCATATATCAAGCAAGTGGGAGGATGCATATCTAAGGAATAGAGAGATGCCTTGTTTGGCTAGAATATATATTACACAGAGGGAATCATATTATATAAGGTTAAAGTGGAAGGTGGTGCCAGATTGTATACCTGCTAGATTGTGTACCTTGATTACTGCCAAGGAGCTCACACTTTATTCAGTAGGCAATAGAGACCACTGAAGATTTTTGAGAAGGGAAGTGACATAACCAGATCTCTGTGTGCTTCAATAAATACTTTCATGGATGTGAGATCTCACTGTCCAAAGGTGAAGCTCACCCACATCCTCTTATAAATCCTCTCCAATGGAATACATGTTCAGGAGGAGTGGGATGTCCACTGAATTTCCTTTAGATTGCTTGACATTTTTCAGGCTCCAATGAAGGACACAGAAGTCCATCTATAGTCTCTCACTTTCACTATGCAACTGACCCACATCCTCTTCTTATCCTCTGGTTCCCTGATAATTAATTCTTTTACGCCACTTCTCCTGCCCAGTTTTTTGTTGGTAATATGCCGTGAGCTGCTCAGTGTCCATTTACTCCTGAAGTTTTTCAAATCTTTATATGTTCTAATTTTGCCTTAGTGCCAAATGAAATTAACCTTCAGTTGCATCCTGATACACAACACTTACCTCTTTTAGATGAGGCAGGAGAATAGTTAAATGTTTGTTAGTCTGCCCCTTTAATCTGAGGAAAAAATTTCCCTTTTTACTATTTATTATTTTTATTAATATTATTTTTAACAGCCTTTCCCACAATCAAATTTGGCCAGAGTTGGATTGGAGGAAAGGAGGCCCTTAAACCTTAAAACTTTTGTTCACATTTTTCATGCAAGTAATTTATTTTTTCTAATTTTTATCCTGATATTTTTTGTATACTTTTTTGACTTGCTATAAATACTGTATAAAGACAGCTGCATTACACTTAATTGTTTGTGCCACCTTTGGCACTTTCATACCTGATGTTAAACATATCTTTTAATATATTCCATAGGAAAAAAAGGCAGAAATGGGGAAATGCTGGGTTCCTTCTTTTCCTAGTTTCTTAGTTATCTGTTTTCTTTCTGTTTCCCATTCTATTGCACCACCTGTAGCAGCAAGCACCCCAGCGTCCCCAAGGTCGCTGCCACCACAGGTTCTTGGATCTGCTTTGTTAAAGGAAAGCAACTCAAAATGGGTTAACAAGCTTACTTTAATCAGTCAAATATGTATCATTTACCTAGTTCAGGGGAAAAAGGTCAACACCCCAAATTTCAGAGTATACAAACAGAATTATCAAGACAGAGAAACAGATCAAGTAGACAGTTTTCCAAACTGTCCAACCATTACATCCATACCAAACAACATTTGGGTTTCGAAACCAGGGGGCCCTGGACAACGGCTTCCCAGAGTTTCAACTGATCAAATCACAAAACATTTCTCAAAGTGAGCCCCAAAACAAAGCTACACATCAGGGCTTATATAGCCTTCTCCTGGCTCAGAGAATGTAACAACCTTTTGGACCCACTGGCCAATCAAAAAGTATCTACTGAAAAACAAGCCTCCCACCCCAGGCTCCAGGTGCACGTTAGCCTAGGGTCAGGGAAGATCTTTAAATTTACATTCCCATTACAGCATCCTATTCCCTACAGGACCACATACAAACTCCTCTCTCTGGTATAATGCTCTCTGCAACCTGGCTCCTCCTCCCTTTCCAACCTTTTACACATTATTGCACTTTGTTGGACCTTCCCATGACAACAGACTGGCCTACCCATAGTTCTTCACACACCAGACAGAATTCTGTCTCCTCCCACCTCCTAGTCTTTGCATTGGCTGTGCCCTACACCAGAAGTTCCCTCCCTCCTCTCGTCCACTCTTAGAATCCCTAGCTTCCTTTCAAGGGCTCCTGTAACCTTCTAAATGAAGCCTTTCCTGATCCCCCCTTCAAATTATCTTTTATTTATTTAGGGCATCCCCAAAATCTTCACAAGCTTTAATAATTAAAGACAATAATAACTTTAATCACTTAAAACTGCACTTAGACCTATATTTTGTCTCTAGCCATGTACACTCCTTGACTGTAAGATGCGTGTGGGTATGGGGTGGCTAGGTGGTGCAGTGAATAGAGCACTGGCTCTGGAGTCAGGAGGACCCGAGTTCAAATCCAGCCTCAGCCGCTTAACACAAAACTAGCCTGTGACCTTGGGCAAGTCACTTAACCCCAATTGCCCCCTGCAAAAAAAAAAAAGAAGAAAGAAAGATGAGTGCAGGTAAGGGCAGTTTCATTTTGTCCCTCCCACAGTGCCTGCCACACACACCAGGTACTTCATAAGTGCTTGTTAACTGATTTCATAAAAAAAGACTTCACAATCTCATTTTTGGCTCCCAAGGTTTTCCTGTCTTTGCATTTTCTGGATGAAAATGAAGCGATGCCTGAGGAGGGCCGTCCTCCTTCGAGGGAGCGGGTGAGGGAGCTCGTGAGGGAGCTCCAAAAAGAGAGTGAAAGAGAGGGGGAGGCCCCCAGGGAGGAAGTGAGATTCCTCCCTAAGAGAGAGGTGGAACAAAGACCAGCCCAGAGAAGGCAGAAGGCCATTAACAAAGCTGAATAGACCAGCCAACAAAGCTCTGGAGAAAGTGGTACAAATTTTGTATTGAACCGAAACCCTTCTCCCTCTTTAAAGGGGGGATGAAACTCAACCTGGGGAAGAATTACCCTGGGATCTTCTACCTTTACACTGGCTTGGGCCCGCCCAGCAGCCTCCATGAAAAAGATACGGGGCTGGAGGTCCCAGTGGACCATAGGAATAGGAGTCAGTAACAAGGGGTGTAGCCAGGGGGGCTAATGGGAGCCTGGGCTATGGGGAGAGGCAGAGTGTCTAGAACCAGGGAGAGAAGAGTCCTCTGCTCTCTGACCCCAGGCACACCATAAGACGAGCATGGGATTCTGTTCTGGGCACCACAATGTAGAGAGGGCTTTGGCAAGGTCGGAAAAGAAATCCTAAGGGTCAAGAGCTGGAAGAAACCTCAGAAGCCACCTAGTCCGGTCCCCTCATTTGGCAGAGGAGGCCAGAAAGAGTGAGGGCACATGAGTAGTAAACATCAGGGCCAGGATTTGAACCCAGGTCCTCTGTCTCCACAGTCAATGTATTTTCTACTATATTACATTGTTTTCCTGGGGGAGGAAAACTATACCATTGGAGGATCTGTTGAAGGATAACTGGAAGTCCAGGTTCCATTGACAGTGCCAGGTCTGGGGTGACCTCACTGGGGGAGAATGAAGAAAAATAAGCAAGATTCTCCTTGAGCCATCCCCACCTGCTACCACCACCTGCCTATCACCTCCTGTTGGCTCAGACGCATGTTGGGTAAAGCTTGGGATCTATTAATACATTGAGAGATGGAGACAGACAGAGACACAGACAAACAGACAGACACAGAGAGAGAAAGGCAAAGAGAGACAGAAA
>NW_027187265.1:2041809-2062350 GCF_028583685.1 Petaurus breviceps papuanus
TAGTAAGCATACATAGTGAGAGCACCTCCTCAGACCAGTTCAAGGACAGACTGACCAGTCAGAGGAGGAAATGGCCGAGGCACCGGTGGCTCCAGCATGAAGAGGCTGCTAGGATGAAGGTCCAGGAGGAGGGCAGGTTTGGGAGCAGCGTGGCTGGAGAGCTGAGGAACTGACTCACTTCCAAGCTGAGACGGCCCCATCTCCTTGTGTTTGGGCTCTCCTGATACCAGGGCAGGTGACAAGTTCTCCACACCCCCCACCACTTGGGTTCATTGTTTTCACCTTTCCACAGATCCCCCAGAGGAGATGCCAGGGGTCTTTTACAGTCCTCAGGTGCTGGGTGCAGAGCTTGGATCTTCTGTTCCCATACTCCAACCTACTGGACCATGTCTTCGCTGCCTCGTCATTCATATTGTGTCCCCTATCTCCAAGCACTTCCTAAGACTCTACCTCGGACCTCTTCTCTTCCCTCTCTTACCCTCTGTATCAGCAATGCAATATTCACAATGCCTATGGAAATTACAGATATGCTGATGAAGTTATCAGTCACAAAATATATCAGGCTTTCTATATGCGGGAATAAGCTGGAACATTTATTAAAATACCAAAAGACTGAGTCCCAAAACCAGAAAGTCAAAGCCATCAGAGTAGTTATGAAATTGGCACAGGTAGATAAAGTAGAAAGCACCCACATTCTCAAGCCTTTAAAACAGAACAGGCTACCTCAGGCAAAGGTCCTCCTCTCCCCACTCACAGCAACCACCCAGCATCCAGGAAGCACACTCCCAGCAGCTCCAGCCCCTGGCAGTCCTCAGCAGGAGTCCTTAGCAGAAATTCTGGCTGACTCAAAAAGGGGTTCGTGCTGCCGCTGCTGCTGCCTCTGCTGCTGTTGCCGCCGTTGCCGCCACTGCTAGCCACCACAGGAACTCTAGCTTGGCTTCCGCTTCCTCTTGTTCCGCCCCTTCCTGCTACATCAGCAAGTCCAATGGGGCATGGAAGATCTTTAAAACCCATAACCCTTACACCACCCTTAGGAAACCCAGGGCAACAATATTCCAAACACACTAAATAAAATTCCTCTAACTGTTTCTTCATAGTAACAAGCCCTCTTTCTTTCACTACTTTATTTAATACTTGAAAATATTGTTCCTGATCTTTGAACTGTACCCTATGCATTCGACCCATGGTGGTAGAAAGCTTGAAAATTCCTGTATCACCCTGATGGAATAGAATGACTAAGAATTGATTGGAAAAAGTTTCCTTACCCCGTGACTTGTGATTTTTTGAGCTCCTTCTGCTTGTAAGGGCCATCTCCATTGTGGACCTTCCTTTCAGGTTCCTATGTGCGCCACATTGGGTGCCATTTGACATGGGCTGCTCAGTGTCCAGCACTAAGTATGACCAAAGATGTGAATAAGAAATGACCAGACCATGTGGGTCATTCAAGGAAGAACCATGAACTCCATTTATTGATTCTAGTACAAGGTTTTTATAGAGCAATGAGAAAAAACGAAGGGGTCTCAAGTTTCCTTATCATTATCTTAGTCTGTTGTGTCCTGGAAGTAGCACAGAATAGATCATTTGATAAGGATTTGTTATCTAGGAGACTAAAGTCTTAGGGTAAGACCTTTGATCTAGGCCTCAGGTACCTCCTAATGCAGCCACAGTCATAAACGGATACAACTGAGAGCAGACTTCAAAGCCAAAGCCGCCATCATCAAAAGACATCACGTTTAGAGCTGACCACCCAAAGATACCTGAATGGCGAATCAAATATTTTAGCTCTTAATAACTAAAATCTTGGGGTATAGCCTGTTAATCTCTGAACTCAAGTAACATCCTTCTAAGTGTAACTCATAACGAAGAACGCGGGAGCTAACTTAACAGAGAAGTCGCCCCTCAAAGAGCTCTTGTTTGGAGAGTCCACTACTGGGATTTCCTGTCTGAGCTCTGCACAGTGACACAGGGCAGAAAACCCACGTTCACATGTTGTGCTTTTCTCCGCTGCCCTTTGTGTGATCCACAACTTTCATATCTTTATATGTCGTACATTCAGGCTCCATAGTCACATAATAGGCCCAGAAAAATATCAGGATTAAGAAGATGGGTCTTTAGAGGCAGCTAGGTGGTGCAGTGAATAGAGCACCAGCCCTGGAGTCAAGAGGACCTGAGTTCCAATCCAGCCTCAGACACTTAACTCGTACTGACTGTGTGACCTTGGGCAAGTCTCTTAACTCCAACTGCTCTGCCTTCCCCCCTCCAAAAAGGAAAAAAAAGATGGGTCTTTGTTTCAAGGAGAGGAAAAAAAACCATTCTGGCAGTGGTATAAAAGGATGATATGAAGGAGGTAGGAAAATGGAGAGGGAAAGTAGAGGCAGAAAAACCAGTAGGAAGCTATTAAAATAGTCTTTGTTCAGTCATTTTCAGTCATGTCCAACTCTTCATGACCCCATTTGGAATTTTTGTGGCAAAGATACTGGAGTGGTTTATCATCTCCTTCTCCAGCTCATTTTACATATGAGGAACTGAGGCAAACAGGGTTGAGTGACTTGTCCAGGGTCACACAGCTAGTAAGTGTCTGAGGTCAGATTTGAAGTCAGGAAGATTAGTCTTGCTGACTCCAGGCTTAGCACTCTCTCCAATGGGCCACTTAGCTGCTCATTGAAATAGTCCAGGAGAGAGGTAATAAAGATTGAAACCAGACTGTAAGCAGTGAAATAATACAGGATAAAATGGATTAGAGAGATGCTGTGGTTGTGAAATTCACACAACTTGGTAACAGGTGATAGGAAAAATGAGGCAATGACAATAAGAATGTAAAGGTAAACCACAAAGAAATAACTCCCATCAATGCAGTAATCAATCATGTCTTCAGGGGACTGACAATAAGGGCCTCCTGGTGCAGAACAAGGCATGCTTTTTCACACACAATCATGGTGCTGATTTGTTTCATCTGTTATTGGTTACAAGGAAAGGGGGAGAGTCACTGAGAAGGGACAGTGCTATCATAAAAAGAAAAGATGAATAAATATTTAAAAGAAAAATAAAGCTATGACAGGTGAGGAAGAAGAAAGAATCAAAGACAACCTCTAGGTTGAATATATTAATATACCTTTTTTTAAAGAGCAAGTGACATCAAATAGAGATTCACAGTTTCATAAATGATCTTTTTTTGTTTGCTACTTTGAATAGAAATGCTCAGGGGATGGCTTTGTTGTTTGTAAAGTTCAAAAGAAGAAAAATATTTTATAACATAAAAAGAATTTACAAAAAAACCCTCAAATTTTCAAGCATGAAAGATGCTTTGACAATGGTGCCATAGACAGAATGGTGAATCCAAAAGGAAAATCAGGTTTAATAAAATATCAGCTTAGTTTAGGACATTATTGCAAGGTTGCTGGATGACTCAGCCTAGAATCAGGATGGCCTGAGTTCAAATCTTGCTTCAGACACTTACTAGCTGTGTGGCCCTGGGCAAGTCACCCTGGTTGCCTATTTCCTCATCTGCCAAATGAGCTGGAGAAGGAAATTGCAAACCACTCCAGTATCTCCTCCAAGAAAACCCTTAAATGAGGTCACGAAGGCTCAGACAAGACAGAACAACAACAGCAGGGCGTGCCAAGTTTGAGGCACTAGCAGAGCCTGTGGATGGAGATAATGCAGAGGTAGATTCCTTGTAAACAGCCGGAGATTCAGAAGAAAAATCAGAGATTGGTGAGTCATCTGCATAAAGACGGTGGCTGGAGCTGTAGGAGTAAATGAAATTGCAAAGGGAGAAAATAGAGAGAAAAGGAGACTAAGCCAGGACTCTGCAGAATGCCCCCATTTGTAGGTTGGAGAAAGGTTTGGGGATTCAATGAAGAAGAGAGAAGTAAGAAGAGAAGTAGGATAGTATGGAAACTTTGAAGACAGAGGAAGAAAAATATCCAGTGTAGGGAGAAAGGCTGTAACAACGTCAAAAACTGCAGAGAGGTCAAGCAGGATAAATGTGGAAACAAGGACAGAGGATTTGGCAATGGGGAGGTCATTAGTGACCTTGAAGAGGTCACTTCATTAGAGTGGTGGGTGGTGAGGGCAGAAACAACTGCAAGGGGTTGAGGAGAAGAGAGGGCAGTGAGTAAGTAAAGACATCAGGCATGGGTGACTTTGTGGAGAAGTTTCATAGTGAAGGCCGGTGGAGAGATGGGGCAATAGCTGAACCAGACAGAAAGGTCAAGAGAGGTTGGGTTTGAGTTGGACTTTTTGGTTTTTGTTTTCTTTTACAATTGGAGAGACATGAATAAGTTTAGAAGCAGAGGCAAGAGGTGAAGGAAGATAAGAGGGAGAGGATAGAATATGAGGACAGGAAGAAGAGGATGCAAGGAGGGATAGAAGAGGAAGAGAAGAGGAGGAGGAAGAGGACAAGAAGAGGGGAAGGAACCAGAGGCAAGGGGGAGGATGAAGATGCATGAGGGAGACTGCTGGAGCAAGGCCCCTGAGGATGTGGAGGGAATGAGTTCCAGGACATTGTTAGGTTTTTGACTTAGTGAATTGTAAGGATATCTCTTCTGTGACAAGATGAAAGGAAAAGAGTTTCAGGAATGGAGTTTGAGAAAGAGGAACAGATGGGGATCACATCTGATATTAAAACTGAAAGCAACCCAAACAGGACGTGCAGGACCTTGTGCTCTGTTTGCATTGGTTTTTGGAACATTTAGGTTAAAGAGTAGATGATCAAGATGGGGAGTGAGAGATTTGGAAGAAGCCAGGATCCTCATCCACTCTACAAAAAAAATTAGAAACACCGAAGAGAAGGGAAATAACTGTAAAACATCACTAGAAAATAAAAACTAACCAAACTGAAAGGTGAACAAAGCAGAGTGACAATGCAATTAAACAATTGTACAGTCATCCTTCGACATTCAAGGCCAAGATCTCCCACTGCATCCTGGGCCATCTCCAGTTGTCCTGAGCCATATCTGGCCACTGGACCCAGATGGCTTCAGAAGAGAAAGTGAGGCTGGTGACTTTGTACAGTCCTCCCTCACGTAAATCCAATTCATTTCATGTCATGTCATCACCTCCCTGAAGTCATGGCACTCTTAGAGAAAGAAGGACAAACAACAAGAACAGAGCTGAAAGCAACCTTAGGACAGAGAAAGTCGGCTCTGGGAAGAGTCCTAAAGACCATGTAGTCCAACTATCTTATTTAAGAGATAGTGAAACTGAAACCTAGAATGGGTAAGTGAGGGACCCAACAACACACAATGAATTTGGAAAAGGGCCTCAACTAGAGGATCCAGGTTCTCAACTTTCAGTTCAGTGGAAGGGCTAGAAACACCAAGAAAGGTCGCCTCAGGGAAACCTCACAAGGCCTCTCCTGAGAATCCCCATAGGAATCTTCCCCTCAAGCAACTTTATAGGAAGAAGACCAAAGGATGAGGAGGACAAGAAGGAAAGAATCTTGTGAAGAGAACAGAAGGAGGAAGAATAAGACAAGAGGAAGCCAGGTAGAAGGGAAGGAGCCAGTGGCATGAGACTAAAGGAGGGATGCCTTGGTCAGGCCACTTCCTCACTCTAGGCCTCAGTTTCCCTACCTATCAAATGCTGTAGTTGGACTACATGGTCTTTAGTTCTCTCAACTCTGATATTCTCTCTTATTTTTCCCCTTTGGTGAGGCAGTTTAGTGACTTGCCCAGGGTCACATAGTCAGTATCAAGTATCTGAGGCTAGATTTGAACTTAGGTTCTCCTGACGCCAGGACCAGTATTCTATCCACTGTGCCACCTAGCTGTCCCTCTGATATTCTCTTGTCTAAAGTAGCCACCAGCTATACTCTCAGATTAAGAAAGAAGGAAACTGGAGGATCTCTTTGTAAAAGGAAGTGCATCTTCCTACCAAACTGACTGGCCCATCTATCCCAAGTAGGAGCCTGAGACTTAGGTCTCTACCACTTTTCCTCTCTTCCCAATCTACTTGGGGCATGGGACAGCTTCCTCAGTCACCTGCTCCATTGTTCCCTGGGAAACGCTCCATGCTGAATCCCTTACAGGAGGGGATAGAGGGACTTTGACTAAGCTTTCAGTCAAGAAATAGGAACTTATTTAAGCTCTTTCATGAGCCTGGCTTTAGGCCAAAGGAGCACTGATAGGCATCAGGCCAGAGCCTCCCTCCATCCTTGGAGAGTTTACAGTCTGGATAGAAAGAACATCAATGAGAGACTAGAGACCCAAGTTGAATTCCAGTTTTTCCACTTTAAGCTGTCAGGTCATTTCTTTCCCTCTCTTGGCCACAGGTTTCTTTACCTGTAAAAGGAGGAATTTGCACTAGGTGGTCTAGGTCCAGCTCTGATAGCCTATGAATCTGGATGTAAGATTAACTAACACCAAGCAGCAAGTATTGCACCTCTAAGAACACAGTGTTGGAGCCAGAGCAGGGGAAGGACAGACTTCTGGGAGTTGGGTAGACAGGGAAGGCTTCTTGGGGAAGGTGTGAAGTGAGCTGCAAAATGGGCCAGGATGTGGCCAGGCAAAGGGGTAGGGAAACAATGAGAGCTAAGATAAGAAGACACAAAAGTTAAAGGTGTGTTGAATGATAATGAGGAGACCTTTTAACTAAAATGAAATGTCCAAAGAGGGGAAATAAACTCCAAAAGGTGAAGTGGGGCCACTCTAATAGAGTGGAAAGAGTTCTGGACTTGGAGTAAGGAGTCCTGAGTTTGAAACCATGTGACCTTGGTTCATTCAAACCATGTGACCTATGGTCCATGTGACATCATAGAATCCCAGAATCTCAAAGTTGGGATCTCAGAGCCCCTCACTGGCTAGCTATTCCAGCCCATGTCTGAAAAATAAGGCCCCCTGCAATATGCCCAGCCAATGGCCAGCCACCCTCTGCTTGAAGAATTCCAGGTGTAGGGGAGAGGGAAATCTACTCCCTCCTGTGCTCTGCATTCCACTTTTATATAGCCCTAATTCTTAGGATGGTATCCCAGACATCACGCCTAAATAAGGCTTTTCTCACTTCTGTCCATTGCTCCTAGTTCTGAACCCTGGGGCCAAGCAGAAAGAATTTAATCCTTCCTCCATATGACACCTCTAAGGCACTCTACACAGGAGTTATTTTTATGGAGGGCCTTGGACATCACACCTAGGGGAATGGAATTTCTCTTCTGGGGGGAGGGAGGAGTTGGTAGGATCTATTGAAAGTTTTAGGAAGGTTAGAGATGACACCTGGATCTGGGATTACATGGTACAGGCAGAATATGCTGGAGCCAGCTCTAACCTGCTCAGGAGAGCCTGCTATTAAATTTTCAGCATGAGCATTTACAAACCAGAAATCGGCAAGTGCTGCAATAAGGGTTTGATTTGCCATTTTGTCGATTATCTAGAGCAGTGGTATCAAACTCAGAAACAAGGTCCACTAAACCATACATAAGGATCCCTGAGGTCTACCTGTTGACTTAGTTTTAAAATGTGATGTTATCTTGGTTTTATTGTATTGTATTTATTTTGTTAAATATTTCCCAAATACATTTTAATCTGATTTGGGATCCCTTGGACACCCCTAGTCTAGACTTAAGAAAGTGATGAAGAAAATGTTAATGTTGCAGATTAAGTTTAGGTGTATGTCCCAGTTATATTTTTTTCCTAGTGAGCCAGTTGTCCAACATTTCCTATCACATCCTTGAATAAAGAGAAACTGAAAGATGAGGAAATGCCTTCTATCAAAGCAAATCAGATGGGGGGTAGGGGATGGGGGTGGGGTAGGACAGCTAGTCAACTCAGGTGGGTTCAAATCCAGCCTCGGACACTTACTAGCTGTGTGATTTTGGGCAAGTCACTTAACCTGGATTGCCTCCAAAAAAACAAAAAAGCAAATCACTAGCTTCTCTACAATAAAAGCCTTGGAAATTCACCTAGAGGATGGTGAGTTTATATGACTTACCCAAGGTCACACAACTGATATGTATCAGAGGCAGGATTTGAACACAGGTTCTCCTGGCTTCAAGACCAGTTCCCAAACTTCTGCCTCTCTACACAGGCAGCAGAGTATGAACTTTGACCTTGGAGTCAAAGGTCCTAGATTTGAATCCCATCTAGTCTACTGTGTGTTACAAGCTGTGAGACCTTAGATCACCTCCCCTCTAAACCTGTTTCCTAATCTGTAAAATGAGGAGGTAGGGTGATCTCTAATCTCTGAGACCTGATCTTAATCAGTTGCCCAGCCTCCACACTCCCACTTTGCCTTGGTTGAATTCTGAATGTTGGTCCCCCTGGAGTGACTAATTGCGAACCTCCCCCTTCTAAAGATAACTTGATGAAGACAAAATGAAAAGGTTTAAAGCAAGCCAGGAGGAGGAGCCTGGTCCAGCCCGGGTGGAAAAACTCCTTCTATTCTGTCACCCAGCCAGTACTCTGGGGCCATTATGCAAATGATTCACAAATGACCACAGCCAGGGATTATCCTGATTACAGGGTATGTCAGGGCTAGGGCTGAGCTCATGAAAGAGTTTAAACCACTGTGGGCTGGCTCTCCTGCAGCTCTAAACCGATCTCATTTCCTTCTCCCCTCAAGGTTTGCCACGCACAACCAAGGAGTGTTGACCTTGGTGGATCACCTGAATTCCTCTTTCTCTCCATTTGTATTCTAAGGGTTGGACTATTCCAGAAAAGTATGAGGAAAAGACCAGAGGTCCTAACTATGCTGTCAACTAACCAGCATAGTAACATCGGGCAAGACACTTCTCTCTGGGTTTCAGTTTGCTTATATATAAAAAGGGGTAGGGAGCTGTACTAAATTATTTCTATGGTCTCTTTCAATAACATTTTGTGAAACATGCAATGTTATATTAACCCACTTTTTAATAGAGACATCAAGTGATTTACTCAAAGTCATACAGCTAGAAGGAGGAAGAGCAGATTCCAGCCTGCCTGAAAGAATGGCTCTCTTTCCACTCTCCCATGTTCCTCTAAGGCCCCATCAGCTGTAACATTCTATGGTACATTTCTATGTTAGCCAGGACCCACATATTTTGAATCTTCAGTTCTTGTGTACAAAAACCCAGACTAAATCTCAGAAATGTTTTTCCCTTCCCAGAGGAGGGGAGAAATCCCAAGTGGAGACTCTGAGAGGCTGAAAGGCACTTTTCCTCTCTGGCTTCCATTTTCTCATATGCAATTTTTAAAAGGGGGGCAGGGTGTAAAACTAGATGATTTCTGAAGTTCTTTCAGCTAAATTCTTTTAGTTCTTTCTCATAAGGCCCTTCCAGCTCTGACATTCTATATTCTAAGTAATCTTTCAGTCCTAACACACCATATTTTAAGGACCTTTCCCAGGTGGGGTCATTTCAAATGATTTTTTAAAAAGCATTTCTCTCTCATTCTGAGGCTGTTCAGCATTTCCTCTGGAATGATATAGCTATCATATATTGATATAGCTATATATATATAGATATATAGGGATAGCTTGAGACAGACCCCATTCTGGAGTTCTAAAAAAAGGAGATTTTTCAATGATTTCATGGAGGGTTGGAAAGGGGGAAGGAGGGATGACAGAAGCCATAAGAAATTCCATTTGGGGACCAATTGAATCCTCTGGACAGAGATTGTGAAGCCTTCTGGGAGTCTAAGGGGCATAGGACACATTTCACTTTTTGGACTTCTGTCTAGATCTTCAACAAATTCAATAAATATTTATTAAGCATCTTCACTGTGCTGGAGATTCCATTCTTTCACACATACTCAGAATGCTTAGAGCAACACCCGATGCCTTAGAACACACTCCTGGGTTTCTATTGGGGGAGCTATTACATAAAGAATGGAGTTAGAGAATGTCAATATTGGAAGAGGACTTAGAACAAGGGTGGTTTTTTTTTCCCTTTTTTTCCTTTTCCTTCTCCTTCCTTCCTTTTTCTCTTTCTCTCTGTCTGCCTTTCTTTTTTCCTTCCTTTCTTTTTTTCTTTCTTTCCACTTCATTTCCTCCTTTTTTTTTTTTTTTTGAGACAATCTTACCCATCCTGGAAGTATAGAGACTATCTATAAGATTATTTCCACTCTGATCAGCATGAGACCTTTGACCTACTCCCTTTCTAACCTTGACCACTTTGTTCCTCACTTGGCAAGTTGGTGCCCCACCCCCTTCTGGGGGTTGCCCATGTTAGTGTTCAACTTAGTGCTAATACTGCATTACACCTCAAAACTCCAGAACTCAAGAGATCCACCAGTCTCAGCCTCCCTGATAGTAGCAATTATAAATACATTCTACCTCAAGCAGCAGACCTAGGGTTCTTTGGGGTCCACAGAAAGGGTCCATGGATTTCAGGGAACCTGTGAACTTGGATGGGGGAAAAATAATCTTTATTTTCACTAATTTCTAATGAAATTTAGCATTTTTCTCAATTATTTAAAAACATTACTCTGAGGAGTCCATAGACTTCACCAATTGCCAAAGGGGTGCATAGCACACACACAAAAAGATTTAAAACCCCTTCTTGCTTTAGAACACAGAACATTAGACATGGAAGAGACATTAAAAATCATTTATTCCAACTCATTAATTTTACAGATTGAGAAACTTCAGTCTCCTGACTCATAGTGCTGAGATTTTATAATAGACAATAAAAGGGCCTGGTCTCTGTAGGACTGGTAGGATCCATGGATCCCTGCTCCTACACAGGTCACTCTGGACCTTCCATCACCCCATCCCAGAAGGTACCTGAGAAGCAAGGAAGAAAGCAATGTCATAGAGCAAAAAGAGCACTCGCTGGTCAATGAATCAGGGAGTGTGGGGTCTTGTCACCTATAATGGCTGTTGTAACTTTAAGCAACTCAAGACTTCCCTTCTCTGAACCTCAGTTCCCTCATCGACACATGAGGCAGCTGGGAACTATGAAATGGGAGGAGGGAGAAGAGAATAAAATTTTAATTTATTTGGTTCTTTAAATCTAAACTGTTGGACTAGGGCTTGTGTGGTGGGCTAATCCCAGTCCCCACATCTTCTCAGACTGATCTCCAAGACCAATACTATGAAGGGGCAACCTGCAGGGAAAACACTGGACTGGAGAACTTGGACTTCCTCCTATAGGAAACAGGTGGGCTTGGGACAAGTTTGAGTAGGAGAGGAATATGATTAAGAAAGTGCATTGTTAACTGTAGTCTTAGATGATGGGAATGCAAGAATGACCATGAGATCGTTCTTTTTGACAACTCTACTTATACCATTCCCAAACTGAAATGGAGATATTAAGTGAAGTCATAGGAAGCCCCAATCCTGAATGGACATGAATGAGAATGGAGGAGCAGGTCACTGCTCCTAAGGCTCTGGCAAAGGCCCCCATTCTGTTCCCTCATTCATCTCACCCAGGGATTAGAAAGAGTCACATGGATGAATTTGGAGTCAAGAAATCTGAGTTTTCTAGTCTCCAACCTTCCACTATAGAAAGTGGTTTCCCCTTCCTTAGGTTCAATTTTCTCATCTATAGGAGAAAACTGGACCTGACACCTTCCAGCTCCAACCTTCTATATTTCTGTTTTTGTTTTTTTTTTAATTCCTTCAATCTCCAACATTCTATGCTTATGTTCTAAAATTCATTCTGGCTATGCCCTTCTATGTGCTAAGGTCCTTCCTAGTTCGATTTTCTATTTTCTAAGGACAATTTCCACTCCCAACATTTTATGTTCTATGACCTAAGGTCCCTTCAAATTTTTACTTTCTGTGCTCTGAAAACATTTGTTTGGGTGTTTTGTTTTATGTTTTAAAGTCCCTTCCATTTCTGCTGACATTCTATAATCTTAGCTCTCCTCCATCTCTAATATTTTATGCTTTGAATTTCCTTCCAGTTTTGACATCTTATGGTCTACATTCTAAGGTCCTTCACAGTTTTGGATTCTGTTTTTGATTTTTAAAGGTCCCATCTGACATCAACATTCCACACTTCTCAGATTCTGAAGACTCTCCGTGTTGGGATGTTGCCTTCCATGGCCACCTTCCAGGAACAGGTGAGTGAAGGTAATTACTGTGGATGATTATGTGCTTTACCTGATGAATAATAAGTCATCTTATTGAAGGTTGAAGGAGCCACACCCCTGCCTTTGAATGCTGGCTTCCCTGCCTGAGCAGTGTCCTCAGACTTCCCTCATTAATGTTCTTCCGACTGGCTGTTGGCTAACACTGTCCTGTCCTTTCACCAAAGTTCTGAGGGAAAGGGGAGTCTGGGGCCCCTGGAACCATCATGGCTGGTGAGTGGAATTTGGGCACTACACCACTGAGGGGTGGGTGGGTGATGATTTCCTTTTTTAGACAAGGAGATGTCCTTGTGGTCTCAGGGACTTCACTGGAAGAGGAGACCTTTGATTGGAAGCCAAGGCAGAATTGTAGATCCCCAGACTTAGAGTTAGAAAGAACCTATCTCCTCCAACTCCTTCATTTTATAGATAGGTAAACTGAGGCCAAGAGAGGGGAAAAGAAGTTGCTCCAAATCACAGTGAATTAGCAGCCAGATTTGGGACTAGAACTGAAGCCTCAATTTAATTCAACCAACACATACCAAGTGCCTACTATGTATAAGGAAAATTATATGATTCTGTGGGAAGAGCTTGGGGCTAGGAGTCAAGAGATATAGGTATGAGTTCCAGTTCTGTCATTCACTAGCTGTGTAGTCTTGGGTCAATTCCTTCCCCTCTCTGGGTTAAAGTTGTACTTGTCTGTAAAACAATGAAATTGGACTCCTGATCATTTTTTAAAGTCCCTTCCAAAGCTAACATTTTATGAATCTGCAAAAGTAAGATGCACTGGGGATGCAAAGATAGTAGCAATACAGACCTTATTCTCAAAGCAATTATAGATTAATGAAAGAGGGTGAAGGTGAAGGTGAAGTACACAAATACCTAAGATACAAGGGGAAGAGTGATAACTGCACATGAAAAGACCAGGGAGAACGCTATGAAAATTAGAGGAAAAGGAGCTGGTTGAGGGGAGGAGGAGAGAAATGAAAAAGAAGAGGGGATCAAGGATGGCTTCATGAAGAAAGTGGCATCTAATTGGGTCTTGAAATAAGGGAGACAGTTTAACAGATGGAGATACAGGGATGGAGATGGACAGGAAGGAGGCCATTCTAAGAGTGGGAAATTGGATGAGGAAAGGCATAGGGATGAGAGAGAGCAGGAAGAGAATGAGAGACAAAGGGGAGTTTGGTCTGAATGGAACATGAAATGCATGAAGGGAAGTATGGATGAAAAAGCAGGTTGGAGCCAAATTCCAGAGGGCTTTAAATGATAGACTTAGAAAAAAGTAACCTTGGCTTTATTCAATAGGCAATGATTTTTTTTAGTGGAATCCCTAAAGGCTGCAGACTCAAAGCCAAAAACTTGGATTTAAATTCCAGCTCTGACCTTTCCTAAATTATGCTACCAAGCACAGTCACATAGCCCATGTTGACCTCAGGTGCTTCTCTCTAAAATGGGGGTAATATCTTATATTCCCTGTCTTGAAATATTGTTATATACCAGCTCTTTTAAAAAAAATATAAAGTACTATAGGAATGTAAACTATTATTCTGAGCCTGCTGACAATTCCCAGCTCTGATACATGCTAACTGTGTGACCTTGGGCAAGTCACTGACACTGTCTTGGTCTCACTTTCCTCCTCTGTAAGATGAGGGAACAGAATTAAATGACCTTTAGATCTATTTTACCTTTACCTAATAAGTAATGAGTAGAGTTGGAAGGGTAAGGACAGCAGAAGAGACCAAAGGCTCAAGGACACTGCAGTAACCCCATGTGTCTCTAACTGGAGAAAAGAAGACCCTCACTTGGAACCTAAAGAGTTTCTTCATTCCCAACCCAATTAAAAATGACATGGATATCATTTTCTTTGATCTTTCATAAAGGAGAGCCTAGTTCAAGGTCCTGAATAGAGTTGGCACTCAGTAAATGTGTGTTGATTTGGACTAGATTTTTTCAAAAAATCATTCCTAGTCTCCTAGGCTTAAGGAAAAGTTGGTGATGTATAACCAGGGAATCCAAGGGCCTAGCCTATAATCAGAGACTGTGAGGATCTCCTCCCTAACACGTTTGGTCCCCAGCCCACAAGTTTAAAGGGCTGTTAAATTCCTGAAATAATAATAGCTCACCTCTATATAACGCTTTACAGGCCACAGGGTGTTTTTATATCATCATATCATTTGATCCTCAACATCCCTGTAAGACAGGTATTGCAAGTATCTTTCTCCCCATTTCATAGATGAAGAAACTGAGGCCCAGAGAGGAAAAGTGATTTCCACATAACTACCAAGTGGCTGAACTAGTGTTCAAAATCATATCTGTCGACTCTAAGCCCATAGCTTTTTTCTACCTCATGTTCTATTTTTTCTATTGTTACTTTTTTCTCTTCTAATGTTTAAGCATTCTGTGTATGGTTTGAGAAAGAATTAGTTCCTTGTTATTAATGCCCAAATTGTGGATAATTTGTCATAGGCACAAGCCCCACATGAATGGCTGAGTCCATTGAATTAGGTTTAGTTTCTCTTCCCTGGGCCTCCTTAGTTTCTCAAAAGGACCTTGGATTGTTGGGTATGAGAGGCAGGGGTCCTGGAGCATGGCTACAGCTCCACATTTCACCCTAGATACTCACTGCATCAGATCTTGGAAAGCTAATGTGGAAAGAGCTAGGACTTATCAAAAGATATAGGTTTAAATCCTAACTCTGAAACTCATTCAGCTCTGTGATGATGGCTAAGCCACCTAACTTCTCTGAACTTCAGACTCCTCATCGCTAAAAATGGGATTATAATTCTGGCACTCTCTATCTCATAAGGTTGTTTTGAGGAAAGTGCTTTGGAAAATGTAAACTCCATAGAAATAGGAATAAGACCCAGAGTTTGATTTCATTGATATAGAGTCAGTCAGTCAATAAACATTTGTTAAACATGTGAGTGTTGATCTTAGTGCTGATACTGCATTACAGCTCAAAACTCCAGAACTCAAGAGAACCATCAGCACCTCCCTGGTAGTAGGGATTATAAGTACATTCTACCTCAAAGGGCCCATGAATAGATTTCAGGGAATCTGTGAATTTGAATGAAGAAAAAAATCATCTCTATTTTCATGTGCTGGGCATTGTACTAAATGCTGGGAATACAGAGAAAGGTTCTCAAGGAACTCACAGTCTAAAAGGGAAGAGAACATTCCAATAACTATGTACAAATAGGCTATAGACAGGATAATTTGGAGATGTTCAACACAGGGAAGACATTAGAATTAAGAGAGTAGAGGAAAGGCTTCCTGTAGAAGGAGGGATTTTAGCTGGGACTTGAAGGAAGTCAGGAGGTAGGGATGAGGAGGGGGAGGATTCCAGGTATGGGGGACAGCCAGTGAAAATGCCCTGAGATAGGAGCTGGAGTTTTTTGTGTGAGGAACCACAGTGTCACTGGATTGCAGGGTAGGCACATAGGTGGAGGAGTGTGTAAGGTTTATACTTAGACTGAAAAGATTAGTAGGGGCCAGGGCTTTAAAGTCAAACAGAGGATTTTATTCAGAGAACTTCCAGATAAATTGCCCTTCCTTGGCCAAAGCAGGTGGCTCTTTGTCTAAGTCATTTACTCTCTATCCCTCATTGGGCCCCATTCATATTCAGCCTTGTATCATGTTCATATGTACATGTTTCATCACCCCGATGAAGACACAATGATAGTGCATAGAGCATAGGAAGACCTGAGTTCAAATCCAGCCTCAGATGGTTACCAGTTTTGTGGCATGTAACCAAAGAATCTAAGGGATTCTTCAAGGGATTATGAGCCTAGGGAAAGGAGATTTTTCTCCTCCTGCACAAAACATTTAATCTCTATTTGCCTCAATTTCCTCAACTATAAAATGGGGATAAGAACAGCACCTACTAGATAGGGTTGCTGTGAGATCAAATCAGATGATATTTGTAAAGTGCTAAGGCACAGTGCCTGGTACATAGTAGGTGTTATTGAAATGTTTATTCCCTTCTCCCCCTCTCATTTTTATAATACAAAGGCTTTGCAAAATATTTTCTTCATGACAATCCTATGAAGTGGGCAATACAGATATTTTTATATCCATTTTATGGGTGAAGAAAATGAATTTCCATGTACCCATAGTAATTGTCTGAGGTAGGTAGAGTCTCCTGACTCTAAATCCAGGATTCTTTCCACTGTGTCAGCTTCCTAAAGGGCAGAGTTCTATACAACATCCCCAGCACCAAGCCTTATGCATAGTCAGCACCAAATAAAGGCTAGCAGATAACTTGGGAGGCAGTGAGGATCTAAATAGAGATCCAGGATAGGAGACAAGAGCTGAGCTGTAGCACCAGTTCTGCCAATAACTCACCCTGAAAAATGAGACTAAAGAATTATTCATGCCTTTTCCAACTCTTTCTATGTTCTAGGTTCAAGAATCTCTCCTAGCCCTGATGTTCTGTATTCTAAGGTTTTCTAGTTCTGATATTCAATATTCTAGAGTCCATTGAACTTCAAGTTTATTTTCTATGGTCCCTTCCAGGTCTGACTTTTTTTGTTGTTTTAGATCTGACACTGTTTTCTGTATATTAATCTCCAATGGAAACATTCGCTTAGTCCAAGATTTTGTCTGTACTGGGGATGACTTGGGGTTGATGGACTGTTGCTTTGCTCAAGAGAGAAGTTAATTATTCCTGGTCTACACTGGAAGAATTAGTGAAACCCCTCATTAATCAATTATCTGTAAAGGTCAGATGTCAGTGACACATTAATCAAGGACATAATAGAACAGATTAAAAATCAATTACAGATAAGTCAGTCACTCAGAAACACTCTGGAGGGAGAGAGGGAGGGGACAACACTTGGAAGACTCCCTAGCTTAAGTGAACTCAGCTCCAAATGGCTAGTGCTAGCTGGGATTGAGCTACCGAATCCTCCTATTTTATCAAGTCTGGAACAGAAGATTGAGCCAGAGATAGAAGAGGCAGGAAGGAGGTCCTAGCCCATTTGGATCAGCAAAGAGGGACAAACATATATAGCTAGTGTGGACCAGAGACGTTCCTGGTTCCAGCAGATGATTTTTCAACTGACTGACCTCTAAATATAAAACCATAGAAAGATACCCTGCTGGGGGATCTGTGGTAGGCAGTGTTGGGGGATAAGGTTAGGGGTAGAATGGCACTAGACTGCGAAACCTGGAATACTCCAATTACCTAAAGTTTTTGGCCTTGATTCTATAGGCCAGTAGAGTCAAATTCAAATAGAAATGGGGAGCCATTAAGCCATACAGAAGGATGATTGTATAGCAAATGGGTGGTTCAGGGGATAGAGTACCAGGTCTGGAGTCAGAAAGATTCATCTTCCTGAATTAAAATCTAGCCTCAAGTATTTACTAACTGTGTGTACCTGGGCAATCCTGTTTGTTTCAGTTTCCCTATCTGTAAAATGAACTAGAGAAGGAAAAGGAAACCACTCCAGTATCTTTGCCAAGAAAATCCCAAATGGGGTCATGAAGAGTCAGACTCAACTGAAAAAGGACTGAACAGCTACAAAAAAAGGATGCCTGCAGGCCTCACATTGACTTAGAACCCTTCCCTCCCTCCAGAGTGCATCTGGATGGCTGACTTACGTGTAATTGATTTTTAATTTGTTCCATTATGTCCTTGGCTAATGTGTCACTGACATCTGACCTTTACAACTAATTTTGATTAATTAGAAGTTAAATTAATTCTTCCAATGCACACCAGGAATCATTAGCTTCTCTCTCCAGCAAAGCAACAGCCCATCAACCCTAGGTCATCCCCAGCACAGACAGAATCTTTGATTAAGTGAAGGTTTCTATTGGACATTTATACATAGAAAACAACATCAGATCTAGAACAATAATGTCAGACCTGGAAGGGACTGTGTGTGTGTGTGTGTATGTATGAATATATGCACATGTATATATAAGTATGTGTATATGTCTCTATACATATGTGATGAATATACACATATTAATACACAAAATAGTAATACATCAATATATTAAAATGAGACAGGAATCACATTTTAATCTGGTTTGGGCTATATTCAGAAGTGTTGTAGGCTGAGTATTTGACCCCTCTGCTATAGGCAACTGGGAGTCATGGAAGGTGTCTGAGTGATAAGCTTAGAGAGACACCCTCAGAGCAATAAATTAGGTAAATAATTGGCAGCGCATGAGAGATGATTGGAAAGGGGAGAGACCAAAATCAGGAAAACCAGTTAAAAGGTTGTGGTCCTAGTCCAGGGGTGAGATAGGCAATAACCAGACCTGAGCCAGACAAGCACAGGGTATCAGACTAGGAATAAGGAGAGATTCCAACTCCTCCCTTTCTTCTCTACCTCAAATCTGGTGATTTCAAGTCTTAGCCATTCATCAATTAATTAAGCATTTAATGTCCTTCCATAATAGCATGAGCAAGACCTTGGTCTGGGCACTGAAAAGATTAAAAGGACTTGAATGCCTGAATCAAGAGTTTCGTATTTAGGAAGCAGAGAACCACAGAAGGATAGAGGACTGACTTAAGCATAGGAATGAATTAAGAATGTTACTTAGGTGAGAGTGGGAAGGATGAATTGGGGCAAGAGGAGGCAGGGAAGACCAGGTAGGAGGCTGACTGAATTCCAGGATATGTCTCTCAGACTTAGACCTTCATTAAGTATCACCTATGTGGGAAGATGTGTATTCTACTACATTGAGTAGCCTGGTTGTGGAAACCCACCTAAACTACAAAAAATGCTTTATGGCATAATGGAAAGAGCATTGGACCAGCAGTTAGAAGATCTGGGTTCAAGTGCCAGCTCCCTCACTTACTAGCTGTGTGCCCTTGGACAAGTCACTTAACCCATCTCGACTTTGGTTTTCTCCTCCATAAATTGGGGAGGGGGTGGGGTTGAACCAGGTGAACTCGAAAGTTCATAATCTTTTAAAGAATAATGAAGGACAGATATATATGAGCCTGTATCTACATAGTGCAAACATAAAGAGCTAAAGGAGACCTGAGGGGAGACAGAGCTTTGAGAGCTGGGTTTCTCAAGGAAGATGTGTTTGAGTTGGGTCTTAAAGACAGAATAGGATTTGGACTGACAGTGAGGAGGAAAGGGACTCCCTAAAAGAGGCCTGGTATGATACCCCACCACCACTACCTCCCCTGGGAAGCTTGTCTTTCTGTCATATTTCTTTGAGGAACTGGATGAGAAAGGACCAATTGAGTCTAGGAGAGCTGTAGTTTCCCAAGAAATGTGGAGGGGAAGGGTCACCTTGGAGAAAGTCTCTCTGAGTAGGTCAAGGAATCAGAGATGGCTCTCCTCCAGCCCTCTGGAGCCAACACGTTTCTCAGCCAGAGGATGGAAGAGGAAGAACAAGGAGACAGGCAGAGGAGAGGAAGGAAAGGGAGGAAAGATGCTGAGCACAGATAGTGAAATCATGAAGGGGCCAAAGAGAGCCCAATTTAGGCAAAGGTATTATCTAAGCCTTCCCAAGTATACCTGCAGGTTGTTTCCAATGCCTGGAATTCACTGTCCTTGTCAACACCTTTTTCAAATCATCATCTTTTTATTGCAAGGTCTAGGTTATATGCCGCCTCCTCCATGAAGCCTTCCCTAATCACTCCCAGATAAAAATGTTCTTTTCTCCACAAATTTTCCCAGAGCACATTGTCTGGATCTCTTCTTTGCCCCAATTGCGTTCCCTAGTATAATATCATACTTGCTTACACATCATATTCTCCCCTATTTAACTATAGGGTCCTTGAGATCTTATGTTCTCAAGTTATGTTCTTTTGCATTTATATTGCTAGCATTGAGTGAAGGGCCTTGAAACTAGTAGGTGCTTCATAAATGTTTATTGAATTGAACTGATTTGCATCATTTCATGCTAAGCCAATCTGCTTGTGAAGCCCAATAGAATTTTTTTTCCTTCAAGCTCAGAGGCATCCATGACCACAGAACATTCATTGTACTTCTCCCCCTGCCCCCCAGAATTTCTGTGCCCTCCTTTATAATAGACTTCTTGCTAAATCTGGGTTTCTCTAGGAGACGAGAAACCCATGCATTGGCCTGAAGTCCTGAAAACTTCCTCTAGACCTCAGCCATTTGCCCCTTCTGCCATAGTGAGTTTGACTCACACTAGAAACCCATTTTTCTTCAGGTGGAAACGATCTAGAAATCTCTTCTCCCATTCTACCATTACTGAGGATAGACTTTTTCAGGACCTTGGAGAGGGCAGGGAGATGTAGCATGTCGCACTGTTGTGATAGATTGGGGACCACTTTGTTTCCTGGAAGATATCAGGATTCTTTAGAGAGTTAGTACCCAGAACTAGGTCACCTAGTTAGGCCTTTTTAGCAGAACCCCTTACTCTCCTTGTCCCTCCTGGTAAAGGAAGGAAGAAGGAAACACAGATTGGAATGTGCTAAACAGGCGCGTGGAGGATTATGGACCTATGGTGATGTTGTCTCAGGGGCTGGGAGGAGGCCACTCAGCTGTGAAGACTAGAGGGGCGGGGGCAGCAACACTGTGGGTGAGTCCCAGAGGCTGACGTTTGTCTGATCTACTCT
>NW_027187265.1:2062360-2076175 GCF_028583685.1 Petaurus breviceps papuanus
CACCCCTATCCCCCAACTTCCTCAACAAACTCACTCTCTCTGCCTGGGAGAGGACACCTCCCTAATGCTTTGTTCCATTACAAGTAATTTTGGGACCCTTCATTAAATGCACTACCAAGTGGCAGGGTTGTGTAATAGTTAAAGGGGTGAACTTAGAGTCAGGAAGACTTTGGTTTGAATCCTGCCTTAGACACTGGCTGTGTGACTTTGGGCAAGTCACTTAATCTCTCTATGCACCAGTTTCCCCAACTGTAAATATAGGGATAATAATTCAGGGTTGCTGTGAGCATCAGAGATAAGGCACATAAAGTGCCTTGAAAATCTTAATGGACTAAATAAATGAGAAGCAGCATGGCAAAGTAGATAAAGTGCTAATCCTGCCTGGGCATTTGCCATATGACCTTGGGGAAAGTCATTTAACATCTTTCCATTTCAGTTTTCTATCTGCCCCTAAGATCCCTTCCAGCTCTAAATCTATGATTCCATGTAATAAAAGTTAGTGTTAAGGTAAAACAGTCTAAAAAAAGCTTAGCATGATCTCCAACTAAACAAAGTCATCCCAAGGGCTTTCAAGAATGAAAAGAGAAAGAATATTGGAGGAGGAGGAGCAGGAGGAAGAAGAGGAAGAGCAGAAGGAGAGGAAAGGGAAAGAGGAGAGGAGTAAGGAGAAGGAGCCAAAGGAGAAGGAAAAAGATTAGCAAAAAGCTGCTACAACGCATCAAGAATAGTGGATCCTTGGGGCAGTTAGGTGGTGCAGTGAATAGAACACTGGCCCTGGAGGACCTGAGTTCAAATTTGGCCTTAGATACTTGACACACTAGCTGTGTGACCTTGGGCAAGTCATTTAACCCCAATTGCCTTGCTTTCCCCCCTCCAAAAACAAACAAACAAAAATAATAAAGATGGGAAAATTAGATTGGATCAAGGATTTATAGAGATGGTTTGGAAGAGATAAAACTGTGAGGGCATTGAGGGACTGTTTTATTTGGCCTCACAACTCTAGTTAAAGACAAGAATTTATAGGAAACTGGTATTTGGGAAGCTGGCACAAACAAGAGCTTTATTACTATGTGGTGCAGTAAGCGGGGCGGGGGGGGGGCGGAGGAAGTATATACACCCACACTATATGGCAGCATAACAGAATTTTGCATGGATGCAAGAAACTCACCCAGCCCAAGAGGGAGGGAAACATGTTGGGGAAATAACATGCTCAAAATTAGGATTCAGGTAGTGAAATTGTATTCCCTAAAAATGAGTTTGGTTGAGAACAAACAGGTCATTGATGCCAGATGTGGGAGGGGGCATTCCTAATTAGACTCAGAAGTGGTAGAGAAGTTCTCAGGGTCACTTATTGATACTGCGTTTGGGTGAGGCTTGGATAGGGAGACTTTCTTTATTGGGACCAGAAGCTGGAAAGGGTTTGGGTTAAGCAAGACAACAGGAGAATGACTCAGAGAATTCTGCACTCCATTAGGAGTTTTGTCCAATCAAAAGTTCAGAATGTTAAGTGCCTGACACAAGGTTAGCATAAGTCAGAACAGTGGGAAAAATATAACCTTTGTCTGTCTTTGCCTATATGCTTTCTGGCCATTAGGACCACTTAGACTAAGTAACTCCATATTGGAGTTCTATCATTATAACTATTATATCAAATAACATAAAGATTACAATTATCACAGGGACCTATATACAAAGTATCTAAAAGAGGAGAAGAGACCAAAGATGTAGAAAAACATCTCAGACTTTATTGATACAAATAAAGGGTGACAGAATATTAGTACCTAGTGCCCTATCTTCCTATTCTCCCATCTGTACAAAATCTTGATGAGGGTCTTCTCTATACAAACCAAAGGCATCCTGGTCATGATACTCAACAATAGACCATATCTTTATTATCTAACAACTGACTGAAAGATATCTATTGGGTTTATTGTTTGTTAATTACACGAAAGCCCTTGACTTTGCAGAATAAAAATGATACCTCATAGAAAAATGATGCCTCATAGATTTTTACCTCAAAGAGTCTTCCCTTCATGTCAAGGTCATGCAGTATTCCTTGGAAGATATAACAACAGAAACAATTCTATGTAATGACCCTCTGATAATAAATAGAAAATGGATAAAGAGGGAAGATGTCTGCTCACCAAAATATACAGAATCCAGGGTCGAGTCTAGGAGCTGGAGGATTGTGAGGTCCTTCAGATTCTCCTGTTTGTAGATATTTCATTGATAGCATCAAGCCCTAAGATTCTGCAGTCTCAGGAAAAAGATTATAAACACTCTGAGGCAGGGGCTCTTAATCTTTTTTCGTAACCATTTTTCTTAACCCTTTGGCAATCTGGTGAAGCCTCTGGATCCCTTCTCAGAGTAACATTTTTAAATGTATAAAGTAAAATATATAGAATTACTAAGAAAACCAATTGTATTGAAATACAGTTATCAAAACATTTTTTAAAACCAATTTCATGGACTCTTGGTTAAGAACATCTGCTTTAAGGAATTTGATGTGTTCATCCACACAAGGAAGACCAAACAAATGAAGAATGTCTATTACCCATGCATCTGAACAGATACCCCATGGAGCTTTTCCATCTAGGACAAATAATACAGCTGGGAAGTGAGCTGGACACTGAGGTGAAAAGAAAGGGAATAGTAGCACGCATTGCTTTCAAGAAATTGCAAAATGCTTATCTTCCCATAACAACAAAGGTCCATCTTTTCAATACAAACACTTACACTTTGCCAGTATAAAGCAAGATGTATTAGTACAAGCACAGAATTGAAGTCAAGAGGATAGGGCTTACCTAGGGCCCACCTCTCACTTGCTTCACAGTCTGGGAAAAATTGTTTCCCTTCTCTAGGCCTCAGTTTCCTATTCTGTAAAATGAAGAGGTTGGGCTAGATGATTTCTAGGGTTCGTAAACTGTGCCTAAGGTTACATGGAACAAGATTTGGAAATGCCCCAGCATCTAAAGCTGATCGTCAAACAAAGGGTAGTATCCAGAGGAGGGTGGTTGGGATGGTGTAGGAATTCATCCTTGTTACAGGATCTGAGAATGCTTAGCAGTGAGAAGGCTTAGTGGAGACCATGGTAACAGGGTTATCACAGGAAAGAGAAACTGGGTTTGTTTTGAGTAGCTGCAGAGTACAAAACCAGAAGCAATTACTGGAGTAGGTAGGGAAGGGGAGTTACAGGGAGGCATATTTTGATTCAATATAAAGAAGAACTTTTTAAATAAGAGCTGTTCAAAAATGAACTAGGTCTTGTGAGGTAACAAGTTCCCCATCACTAAAGGTGTTTAAGCAAAAAGTAGACAACCACATATTGGGAATGATATAGTAGCAATCAATGCATTGCAAGAAGGTTGGATTAGAAGACTTCTCAGGTCCCTTCTGGCTCTGAAAATGATCCTATGATTCACAACCACCCCCACCCCAGACCTGGCATTCTGTCTGGACCTAGTCCAAGGGCTCAGGTAATTATTGCCCATTAACTTCACCTCCTGCCTGGTGACTCACTTCCAGGAAGATAGTTCTACAGATAGTTGTAGCAGAAAGAGGCCAAAAACAGGGAAGAGATGCTGAGAGATAAATACCTACTTCCTCCAGAGACCCTGGGGCACAGTGAGGATGAGAGAGGGCTGCAAGTCCTGGCTTTTCCTTCCAGCTCTGATGCCTCCAGCCCAGTAACCTTAAGCATGGCACTTAGGAGCATAGGACCCCTAGAAATCATCTGGCCCAACCTGTTCATTTTACAGAATAGGAAACTGAGGCCCAAAGAGAGAAGACAAGTTTCCCTAGACCATGAAGCAAATAAGTGGTGGGCCCCAGGTAAGGCCCCGTCCTCCTGACGCCAGTCCTGTGCTTCTACCACATGATGCTCTTCTCCAGCTTTCACATATGTAAAAGGAAAATTGCAATCCCTGACTACCTAATAGGGAAAAGTTATGAGGATCAAAGGAAATCAGAGGCAGAAAGGACTTTGGAAACTTAAAAGGCTTAAAGTAGGCAGCTTGAAAATAATCTGTTTGCTAAAGGCATGGTCATTATTCTCCCCCATCCTGATGGGGAGCCAAATTGCCCAGGGAATCCAGCTCTGCTGCTAGGGCAGAGGACAAAGCCAAAAATAGGTGAGTAATGACCTCACCCCAGCCCAGGTCAGGAGTCAAGGGCTGCTGTTTGCCTTGCTTCGTATACCCAGCTCACTGACTGACTGACTAGAGGAGAACCCATCATCTCTTGAGGCAGCTCATACCATTTTTAACAGCTTCGATCTGAAGCTTTTCATTACTCCTGGCATGGACCTCCTTCTTTACAGGCCCCCCAAAGAGAGAGGCTGTTGTTCATTTTATCTTTGGATTCTCTACACAGTGCCTTCCACATTCTTTTTTGAGAAGGGGAGGGCATCCAGACTTATGATTTCATCTGTATATGGACTTCCATGGCGAGGAGTGCATATGGAGTGTCCCAAAAGTCTTAGTGTACTTTTAAACCACAGTTCAGTCACAGGGCAAAGGTCACACTGTAACCAGAACTTCAGGTTTGACATAGAGGTATCTGTAAATCACTGAGGAGAACTCAAAGATGCAGCTTTAGGAGCATGGCTCAGTGCCTAGAATACTGGACTTAGAGACAGGAAGACCTGAGTTCAAATTCCTGCACAACTTTAATCTGCACTAAGATTTTGGGGATACCCTATACAAGATCAACACTTTCTATATAATCATAAGCCAGGGTTCTTAACCTGGAGTCCATGAACATGCTGTTAAATATGTATATCTATAATATATGTGTGTATTATATATTTATAAATATATTTCAATACAATTGATTTCTTTTGTAATCCCATATATTTTATTTTATGCACTTCAAAACATTATTCAATTTCAGCCAGACTGCCAAAGGGATTCATGACATAAAAAAGTTTGAGAATCCCTATCTGAGAGAATTCTACATGGCCTTGAAAGGTTAAATGACTTGCCCAGGGTCACACAGTAAATACAGATCAAAGGCAAAATTTGAACCCAGTTCTTCCTGACATGAAAACCAGTTCTTTATCCACTATGCCACACTTCTACTGGGTACAGAAAGGGTGCTTAATGAATTCAACAATTCTTCCCGCTGGGGTCATGCAGAAGAAGTCTCATCCCCCCTCTTCTGTACTTGCTCTCCTCCACTCACCCAGACTTCTTTTCTGCAGATAAAAACCCCCAATACCCCCGGGGAGGTATCATGGCACCATGGAAAGAGAGCTGGTTCTGGGTCAAAGGACCAGAGTTCAAATCTTACTTTTGCCCCTTGCTCCCTGTGTGACCTTAGGCAAATCCCTGAGTCTTGGTTTTGTCATTTGTAAAATGAGAAGATTGAACTAGGGGGCCTCTGAGGTCCCTTTTAGGTTTCAGATCCTATTATTATTTCCCAAGCCGCCAAGAGGCTGAGTGGACTACCCACCCTGCGACTTACAATAACAAAATTCATAAAACACTTGCTGAAGCTGACTAGGATCAGGGCCCTGGGATTGGCACTTGGGCGGTGGGGGGGAGGGGGGTGATGTGGTGATCAGCACTTGGGGAAGGGACACAAATGAGACACAGGCTGAGACTTGAATGACCTCCTAAGGAACTGGACAGTGACTGGTGAAGGCAAGCAGGGAAGAAATAAGGCACACAAACTACATGAGGCAGGATGAACTAGGTGTTTTTGGAGGGTTAGAGAAATAATACTGTGGCAGGTGGGGAAGGGATGGGGGGGGATTAGCTCCACATGGGAGGCAGTAGGAAAGGCTTTCTGAAAGAGGTGATAGCATTCCAGTGGTCTTAAGTGAGGAGAGGATGTCAACAGTATTGGGCATGGGGGTGGGGGGCAGTGTAAAGAAGGACGGCATTCCTGGTGGATGGAAAGGCACGTGTGAAGGCACAGAGGAGGGGGAAGTACTGCATATTCTCCTAGCTCTTCCCTCTGGGGTCAAGCACACAGGGGCTGTGATAAGCCAGACCACTGCACGTCTAGTAAGGAAGGAAGGAAGGGGACAAAGGTAGATAAGCATGTTGGCATCAGACTGTGGAGGGCCTAAAAAAGACAAGAGTGAGAGTTTGCACTTTATCCCAGGGGTAAGTGTGTTTTAGTTAGCACAGTACCTGGAACATGGGAGGTACTAGTCAACCTAGTAAACACTAGTGGACTGACACAAGGAGAGTCATTGACTGTGTGTGTGTGTGAGTGTGTATATGTGTGTGTCTGTATGTGTGTAACTTTGTGTGTGTGTGTAGGAAAGAGCGTGACCTGATTAGAGCTGACCATTTAGAAGATTTGTTCAGCAGCCTTGGCCAGGATGGATGAGAAGGCAACAGAGTGGAGCTCAGGGGAAAAGCAGAAGTTCATCCTCTCTCCTCCCTGCCACCGCTCATCCCTCCCCTCTGTCTTCCCCTCCCCTGGCCCTTGCAATCTGAGCTGAGTGAGGGGGCAGACTAGCCTGGAGACAGAAGGATGACAGAGAGCAGCAACCATGCCATTCGAGTATGGGGGAGCACACAGCCTATTGTGAGTGCCCTACAATTAACCTTCCTCAGGCCAATTACCCTCCAGGAATGATTCATAGACTGAAAGAAGCTGGTGTCAGAGATTGTTTCATGGCCCCAGGACTGGGCAAAGTGCCTGGAAATTGAAGTTTGCCCAAGGCAAGGGGATGACTTTAGGGGACATTGATATTGAGTTTTATAAAGTTACCGAACTCTAAAACTGGAAAAAACAAAAAAACAGAGTTTGTCAAAGGTGGAGGGAACCTTAGAACATAGAACCCAGAGTGTCAGACCTGGAAGGGTGCTAGAACATACAACATAAATGACTAGAACTAGAAGTGACCTTAGAACCTAGAACACAGACTGTCAAGAGTGGAAGAGTGGACAGGGACGGCTAGGTGGCGCAGTGAATAGAGCACTGGCCCTGGAGTCAGGAGGACCTGAGTTCAAATTCCACCTCAGACACTTAACACAAAAAATAGCCACGTGAACTTGGGCAAATCACTTAGCTCCAATTGCCCTCAAAAAAAAAAAAAAAAAGACTGCCAGAACTAGAAAGGACCCTGGACCACTAAACACAGATGTCTGGGAAGGGACCTAAGATTGCATGTTGAATACCAGATCAGTAAGGCATTACTTAGCTCCTCCTCTAGTCCCTGCCCTCAGAGACCTCACGGCCCATCTGGGGAGGGTGTGTGCACAGAGAGCCAGCATGGAGGGTGGCAGTCTTGTGCAAGAAAAGAACCCAAAGGAGACATGTAGTGAATAGCACATGATTTCACAAGTAGGGCACAGGCCACACTCCTCAAATCAGGCCCTCCTTAAGAAGGAAAAACTGTTGATAAACACTGGAAAAAAAAAAAGGATTCTTAAAAGTTTACACATAGGTTTTATACAAGACAGATTTTGGGGAAAACTGTTGTCAACATCAGACCTGGAAGGGGTGTTAGGATACATAATCTAGACACTCAAGTAAGAAGGACCTTAGAACATGGAACACAGACTGTCAGACCTGGAACAACAACAAAAGCTTTATACGAGACAGATTTGGAGGAAAAGCTACACTGTGAACAGACCAACATGGTAGGTGCTATGGCAGAATCCAAGGCCTTCATCCTGAACTCCTGAGGGGGAGCATGACTCAGGCAGACAGCACACAAGCCAAGAGCTAACTCTGAAGTTCCTCTCCCACTCTCCCATTCTCCTTGTTCATACTGAAGGCCTGGACAACCCTTCTCTCACCCCCCCCCCCCAGTCCTGTTAAGGTCCTTTTCTGCCTGATGATGATGGCCCTGGGCATTCATTGTCGCCAAAGTTCTCCAGGATACAAGTGTTGTGATTATGGGAGCAGGAGAGGTAAGGGGTTACACAGGGTGAGATTTGTCCTGCTCTCAGCATTCCCCTACCCCACCCCAGAAGTCAGGATCTCAGAGAGTGAAGAGATCACAGTGGGTTAGGGAGGTCAGAAAGGCTTGAAGAGGAGGTAGGATTTGAAAGATTATAATTATAACAAAAAAAATGTCAATAGCACATTCACATTTATATAACACCTCATGGTTTATAAAGCTCTATTTTTACAATACTGTAAAGCAACCTATAGACATGAGGATTACCATCCCTATTTTACAGATGAGGGAAAACAGAGGCTCAGGGCAGTCAAGTGATTTTTTTTTTAATGGTCACAAAGCTAGTAAGTACCAGAGACTCCAGCTCAGGTCTCCTGACTCTAACACCAGTCTTCTTTCCATTATACCCTGGCTAAGATTTTCCATCAATTTAGGAACAGAGATGGTGGTAGGAAGATAACAGCATAAGTAAACATACTGAGGCAGAAAAGTGCAAGGTTCCAGAGAGAGCCAGAAGAGTGGCCTGCTCAGAGCACAGGATTTATTGAAATAAGACTGGGGCGGTCGTGCTGCTGGTAAATACGGCAAGGCCCGAAAGGGTACAGTGAATTGGCCAAACACAGACGGAGCCTCTGATCCGACAGCTGAGTAAAGTTCCCATTTTAACTCAGGTTCACTGTAACCATGGCTCGTGGTCCCAAGAAGCATTTGAAGCGTGTAGCAGCTCCAAAGCATTGGATGCTGGATAAGTTAACAGGAGTTTTTGCTCCAAGACCATCAACAGGTCCCCACAAGCTGAGGGAGTGTCTCCCACTCATCATCTTCCTGAGAAACAGACTGAAGTATGCCCTGACTGGAGATGAAGTAAAGAAGATCTGCATGCAGCGATTCATCAAGATTGATGGCAAGGTCCGCACTGATATTACATACCCAGCTGGCTTTATGGATGTCATTAGCATTGAGAAGACGGGTGAACATTTCCGTCTGGTTTATGACACAAATGGGACGCTTTGCCGTTCATCGTATTACAGCCGAGGAAGCTAAATATAAATTGTGCAAAGTGAGGAAAATTTTTGTGGGTACAAAAGGTATTCCCCATCTGGTGACCCATGATGCCCGTACTATCCGTTACCCAGATCCTCTGATCAAAGTGAATGACACAGTTCAGATTGATTTAGAGGCTGGCAAGATCACTGATTTTATCAAGTTTGATACTGGTAACCTATGTATGGTGACCGGTGGGGCTAATTTGGGTCGAATTGGTGTGATCACAAACAGGGAGAAACATCCTGGCTCTTTTGATGTTGTCCATGTAAAAGATGCCAATGGTAATAGTTTTGCCACCAGGCTGTCCAACATTTTTGTTATTGGCAAAGGTAATAAGCCTTGGATCTCTCTTCCCCGAGGAAAGGGTATCCGCCTTACAATTGCTGAAGAGAGAGACAAGAGATTGGCAGTTAAGCAGAGCAGTGGCTAAATGAGTGCAGATAAGGATTTGTAGGGTTTCAGTCAAGTTGAGATGTTACAGTTTTTAACAAAAAATGTGATTACCCTACAAAATATAAAATACACAAAATAAGAAATAGCTTAAACAACATGGTCTTATAAAATGAAATAGAACAAGCCATAAATGCATTTCTCTTCTTTCCTTGGATTAGGGTTCTGTGGGTATGAATGTTGCATAAAATGTTAGAAGATGTAGCTGTATCGCTTTTGCTTAACTGCTTTTCTTTGTTACATGGAATGGGTCTCTGATTGGAGGATGGGGAGAGGACATATCCCAAAATGGCTGATGTGAAAACAAAAGATATCAATAAAACTTCAAGAAAAAAAAAAAGAAATAAGACTGGGGCTTGGGGAGAGCCTCAAATACCAGGTTAAGGGGCTTACAGTCTGTGCTGAAGACATCGGGAAGCCAATGAAGGCTTTTGGAAATGCAAAGACTGTGATGAAAGTGGTCCTTTCCATGCCGTGTCCCCTCTGTCCCTTCTACAATCTATTAAACAGGGGACAGTGAGCAATGAGGGAAGAAGAGGAGAGGGATTTTCCTAAAGGTTGAGATTCATTTCTTTCCTCTGCTTCCCCTTCTTTCCTCCCCTGCATTTGGACCCCCCAGCAATCAAAATAACAGAAGTGGACTGGCAACAAGAGAAAAACACTTGTGCTCACCACACTGAAGAGTACCCAGGCTCAGAGATGGTGGTGAGAAGGGGCCAGAGGTTCACACTCAGCCTCAGGTTCAGCAGGGCCCTGGAAAGTGAGGAGACCCTGATATTCACCGTGGAAACAGGTATTCTCTCTCCACCTTCTCCTCTTGCACACTGAAGCTCTCCTTGAATTGCTTTTGACCCCATTATTGAGTTTATTTCTCTGGCAGAATCACAAAGTAATGGGACCTTGGAACATTTTGATCCCAGTATTACAGAATTTTACACAGAATTCTAAAAATCTTATAACATACAATGTTGAACTCAAAAGTAGCCTCTGGGAATCCCCTTACAAAAGGACCCTCAGAAAACTACCCTAGGATGAGAAACTCCATTGGTAAGCTTAGCAGGGAGTTCTCACTGATGTGTTAACTTTTACCAGCTAGTCAAAAAACACCTAAATTCAATTGAGTAACATGGAAAATAAAGTGACAAGAATAAATTCAGCCAGGTACAAATGGGGTACATTGTCCCACAGGTTACCATACCAACAAAGGGAAAAGATAGAAATGAAGATTTGTGACCAAGAAACACATATGGAAAGAATGTAGAGAATATGAAGAGAATATATATGGTTAGGGACATTCATGGATGGAGAAATTCCAATATTACATTTATCAATGTCCTCTCTACAAATATAATTTTACTACTCTACTGGATATCATGTCTCTGCTCTCTGCTGAGTATGTCATCTCTTCTGGGTGTCTCATTATTTCCATTGTTTCTTCTGGGTGTCTCTGTAGTCTTTCTGCCATTATCTTCTGAGACTCAGCTCTTTAGGGCCATCTACTGGTTGACCCTAGATTTGCTCCTATCGGCTAAGGGGTTGTGACTAGAAAGCCTCTCACTGACAAAAGACTGATAGCTCTTTTAACCCATGGTAGGGATTATGAGCCCCCACACCTAGCTAAAGGCAGCTAACAGAAGCCAGCCAGAAGTCCCTCTGGCTAAATCTGATTTTTTGATTGTCTATGCCTAGCACTGATTCAAAATCCATGATCCCAGACAACAATCTGACTTAGAGTTAGAAAATTCCTTTCATTCCTATGGGGCAACTCTGTACCCAAAACCAATTTCAGAGACTCTGCAACAACAACAAAAAATTATAATAGAAGTTGTCTTGACTCTAGAGTTCCCCAAACATTCCCCAATTGGCTTACAAAAGAAGTTGAACAACAACAAAAGTTAAGCAAAGAAGATGAAGCCATTGATCTCTTCCATCGACATCCCAACCTTGAACCATATTTCTGCCCTTATTCTGTATGGTGCAGTGGAAATAGCATGGGCTCTGGAGTCTCTAAAGTCAGAGAACCTGTGCTCAAAGCCTGGTTGTCGCTACCTGTGTGACCTTGGGCAAGTCATTCATCCACTTTCTTTCCTTTCATAGAAAATGAGATACTGACACTAGCTGGCCTTTAGAATTCCTTCTTACTGAAGATGTATGATTCTATTACCTTCCAGTCATTTAAAAAACAATAATAACAACAACACTTGCATTGTATTTTGCCTATCACAAAACCTCATTGTCTCCATATCCCTAGAACATAAATTATTAAAATCCCCAAATCTTAGAATCAGAACCTAGAACATATAACTCTAGAATCATAGAGATGAGAGAATCCTAGAATCCTAGAGCCCCATAAGATGTGCTTAAGCTTGGCCTAACTAAAGCTCTTGAGGAAATTTAGGGATCACAAGAAGCATTTTTGTTGTTGCTGCTGTTGTTGGGCTTTTTCCTATCTTGGAGTCTCTGCTTTTCCCTAATATAGCTAAAAAGGGGGAAAAAATGCTGACACTGAAAATTTAGCATTCAGTTCTCAGAAACCCCTTAGAGGGGCCTCTAGCACACCCCTGAAGACATCACAGGCTTATAAAATTGGCAGATGATGCAAAAACTCAAAAGGATAGCTATACAGTGAATAACAGGATTCTGGACAGGCTAGAACTTGGTTCTGAATCTAATGAGATATGAAATTTAATAGAAATAAATTTAAAATCTTGTTGGATTCAGAAACACAATTTCACATATAAGTTGTAAGGGATAAGCAGAGATTTTTCTGAAAAAGACCTGGGGGTGGAGAGAGTGGGGTGGGTTTTAGTGGACTATCACTTTAAAAGGGGTCAACAGTGTGGTGTAATAGCTAACATTTAGATAGCCTTTAGACGCTTACAGGTTATTCCATTTGATCCTCAGAATAACCCTGAAAGGTAGATGCTATTATTGTCTCCATTTTACAGAAAAGAAAACTGAGACTGAGAGAGGTACGAGGCTACCCAGGATTACATAGCTAGTAAGTATGTGTGTGTGAGGAGGAATTTGAATTTAGGCCTTCTTGACTCAAAGCTCAACGCATCCCTACTGCGCCACCTAGCGACCTCTCACGTATGTGATATGACAATCAAGAAAGCTAATTGCAATTTTAAGTTGAATTCTGAGATAAAATTTCCAGGACTAGGTCCTACTGTTCTTTGTCCTATTCAGACCCACCCCCTCTAAAGTATTGTGTTCAATTGTGAGTATTTTCCTAAAAGGAAAGATACTAATGCACTGGATAGTAAAGCAACTGGTGGTTCTGTGGATAGAGCACTGAGTCTAGAATCAGGAAGACCTGAATTCAAATCCAGCCTCAGACACATACTAGCTGTGTGACCCTGGGCAAGTCACTTCACCTCATGTCTATCATACCATATCAATCATATCAGGATCATAATAATACCTACTTCGCAGAGTGGTTTCAAGGATCAAATGATATAATATTTTTAAAATTAGTAATACAGTGCCTAGAACATAGTATGCACTTTAAAAGTGCTTGTTCCCTTCCACCCTTGTATCCATACTAGCATCCAGAGGAGAGCAGACAATATGGTGAAGAGCCTTCATTTCATACACAAGAGGATCAATTGAAGTAACTACAGCTTGGGGGCGGCTAGGTGGAGCAGTGAATAGAGCATTGGCCCTGGAGTCAGGAGGACCTGAGTTCAAATCCGACCTCAGACACTTAACACTTACTAGCCATGTGACCTTGGGCAAGTCACTTAACCCCAATTGCCCTGCCTTCCCCTCTCCCAAAAACAAACAAAAAAAAAGTAACTACAGATCTTTAACCTAAAGAAGTAAAGACTTAAGGGAGGCACATTAATTATCTTCCAGAATCGGATAGAAGAAGAATAAGACTTGATCTTGTTCTTCTTAGCCCCAAAGGGCAGAACTACAAGAAATAAATGGGAGATAGAAGAATTGCATTAAAGTTTAACAAAAGGAAAACCTTCCTGATACGTAGAACTATCCAAAATTGTTATGGGAAGGGGGACAAAAGAGAATAAGTATTTATATAACGCCTGCGAAGAAATGCCTTGGGGACCCCTTCATGTGAGGTCTTCGAGCAACATTGGACTACCCACTTAGGCACGTTCTTGTTCAGGTGTGGGTTGGATGAGAGACTTCTGAGGTCTCGGCTGTATGATCTTGGGATTCTGATGTCAGATCTCAGCGTGGGGAGGATTTCCACTTCTCAGTCTTTTGGCTAAAATTATATCCCACACATCACCCCTAGTACTAATACCCTTTGGATCCAAATAGAAAAGGTTTGCTCCCTCTTCTCCCATTATAATCCTTCAAATGTCTGAAGACAGCTACCATATTCCTGCTACATTCTCTCTCTCTCTCTCTGTCTCTCTCTCTCTCTGTCTCTCTCTCTCTCTCTGTCTCTCTCTCTGTCTCTGTCTCTCTCTGTCTCTCTCTCT
>NW_027187265.1:2081175-2189125 GCF_028583685.1 Petaurus breviceps papuanus
TCTCTCTCTCTCTGTCTCTCTCTCTCTCTCCTTTCTCCCCCAAGCTAAACATTTCCATGTCTCAAAAGATTCTCATTTGCTACAGTTTCCACTCCTCTCCCCCACATCCTCCCACATCCACATCCTCTGGATATGATCAGTTTGTGAATGTTGATCATCTAAAATCTGACTTCCAGATGGGACCTGACCTGGGCAAAAACAGCAGACAACCAAGACCCTCCTTGTCCTGCTCCCTGGATGTCAATTTGTGCTGTCTAAGCCTGCATGATTGCATTTGCTTTTGAAGCAGCTACAGGGACGGCTCATGAGGAACCATCCATGGTCTCTCAGTCAGGACCACTTGTGACCTAGGGTACTCCCTTCCAAGGACTGACGAGGATTTGGAGTATATTTCATGATTATAGGATATGGTATAATAGAAAGACCACTAAACTAGAGAATCAGGAGACCTGGGTCAAATGCTAACTCTGTCACATTGCATGACCTTGGAAGAGTCACTTCTCCCTGGGCCTCAGTTTCCAGCTCTGTAAAATGAGAGTGTTGGATTCAATGATTATAGATTTCAAGCTGGAAGATACCCAGGCCAACCATCTAATTTTATGTATGTAAGCTCTAAAGCCCCCAAAAAGAAAAGGTGACTTGCCCAGGTTCAGACAGGGGAGTACATAGCACAGCTGAGATCTAGTAAATGGAAAAGCCACAATTTAAAAGTAAATCCTGCTCCAAATCCAGCAGTCTTTTCATTACACCATTCTGCTTCAACAGTTTGGATGCAGATGTGGAGTCAGGGGCTGGATGAGGAGATATCCTCCTGCCTGGAGGATTCTAGAATCTGCAATGGGATGCATTGTGAACCTCCGAAGACAATCCCTGCTCAGTGTACCTAACTTTCCTGCCTAAGCTGTTGTTGTCTAGTTGTCTTTTCAGTCATGCTTTCTTGGCAAAGATAATGGAATAATTTGCCATTTCCTCCTTCAGCCCATCTTACAGATGAGGAAACTGAGGCAAACAGGGCTAAGTGACTTGCCCAGAGTCACACAACTAGTAAGTGGAGGAAGTCACATTTGAATTCAGGTTTTCCTGACTCCAGGTGTGACTGTCCACTGCACCACCTAGTTGCCCCTCCTACCTAGACACCAGACAGCACTTCTCTCCCTTTCTCGTCCTCTTCAGAATTCAGCACTGAGTTTCACAGTAATTCTTTCAATAGGACCCCAGGCCTCTGAAGCCCTCCAGACCAAATGCATATTTGAAGCATCAGAGTCCAAGCGCAAGGGTACCTGGAGAGCCATGCAGGAAACCAGGGAAGAGAATTCTATGACCGTCACCATCTCCAGTCCACCTGATGCTGTCATTGGCCATTACAAACTGAGCGGGAGAGTCTCCTCCCGGGCCAAACACAACAACAAGAAATTGGGCAACTTTGTTCTCCTGTTCAACCCTTGGTGCTCAGGTGAGCCCTGCACTGTCAGATCAGTTCTCCAAGTGTCCCCCCTTCAGTTCCATGTGGGACTAGCTAGCTAGAACCATTCCCCAAAGCCAAAGTCCAGAGCCCCATACCGCCTTTCTTCCCTTCCCCTCCAGGCCAGGGCCAACAGAGCAGCTTTCCTCACCAGGTTCCTAGGTGCTTCATGTCCTCTGGGAGCATCTCCCAATGATTTACAGCATCATCCCCCGCCCCCCAGCCTAGCAAGGGCAGAGTCCCCAGCCCTATCTCAGTCCCTGGAGGACTACCCATCCTGGTGACTGCTTTCCAGAGGACGATGTCTATCTGGCTGAGGAGGAAGAACGGCAGGAGTATGTGCTGAACGACAATGGAATCATCTTCCGAGGAGTGGAGAAACACATCCGAGCCCAGGGCTGGAACTACGGGCAGGTCTCCAGGGGAGCTGTGGGAGGGGGAAGGAAAGAGGCCGAAGGTCCCTACTCTCTGCGCCCCTCTCCCCAGGGTCAGACAATACCTTAAAAAAAAAAAAAAAGCAAAGATTTCCAGTGGCCTCTGTTGACACTGGGTGTTTCTGAGGCTTAGGATTGCCTATGTGTGACATGCCTAGGAGGCATTAAAATTCAGCAGATATGGAGTTCATTTTCTCCCTACAAAAAGAGGGACTCTTTATTGCACAGGTTTCCAGGCAAAGCCCTATGGTTCCAATGTTAGTGGTACCAATTAGTTTGGGTGATTTGGGGGCCTTTAACAGTCTAATCAGCTAGGATCGTGGCTCCAGGAACATGCCCTGAGACCATACTGAATTCCACTTTTCTGGACCACAGTTTGAAGAGGACATTCTGAACATCTGCCTCTCTATACTGGACCGGAGCCCCAGCCACCAGGAAGACCCAGTCAATGACGTGTCCCGACGAAATGACCCCGTCTATGTCACCAGAGTGATCAGTGCCATGGTGAGGACAGTTTGGGGAGCTCCTCTGCTGAGACCTGTAGGCCAACCCAAATTCTGAGTTGTGTGATCTGCAGCAAGTTCAGCAAGGGCTCTCTGGTCCATAGCTCCCCTTATCTGAAAGGAAGGAAATGGGCCCTCCTCTCTTCCCTGTATCCCAAGAAGGTTACAAAGTCAATACATACATACTGAGAGGCCTGCATGTGCCAGAGTAAAGACCCTCTCAAATGAGCAAAGTTATGGTTAATTCTTGTTCATCTAAGGGAAGGGAAGGGAATAATAATTTAAAAGACATTTTGATGCTGGTTTAGGGTTTGCAAAATACTTTCCTTAACAGATTTGTGAGGTGAATACTATAGATCTTTGCTATAGGCGACCCCCTCGATTTAAAGAAGAGATAGCCGAGACTCCGAGAGGCAGGATTTAAACTTAGGTGTCCTGACTCCTAGCCAAGACTCTTTCTAAGCCACTACACCATTCTAAAGACAATCCAAAAATCAGAGATAATTAAAAGACTAAAATAAAGAAACTGGATGGATGAAATGGATGGAATGATGGATGAACAATGTCTTGGCTTTGGCTTAGGATTCTCTATCATCATTTTAGAACAGGGGAGGGGAACCTGCAGCCTTGAGGCCACAAGTGGCCTTCTAGGTCCTCAAGTGAGACCCTTTCAGTGAGTCCAAGTTTTACAGAACAAATCCTTTTATTAAGGGGATTTGTTCTGTGAAGTTTGGACTCAGACAAAGGGGACCTAAAACTTGAGGACCTAGAAGACTGCATGTGGCCTTGAGGCTATAGGTTCCCCACCCCTGCCACCTAAAACCTTTACCATAGATTTTATTTTTCTTTTTTAAATTAATTTATTTTTAGTTTTCAACATTCACTTCCACAAGATTTTGAGTTCCCAATATTCTCCCTGTCTCTCCCCTCCCCCTCCCCCAAGCCAGCAATGCATTTTGATTACCCCTTCCCCCAATCTGCCCTCCCTTCTATCACTCCTCCCCCCTTCTTTTATCCCCTTCCCTTCTATTTTCCTGTAGGGCAAAAGTACCATAGATTTTCTGAGTGGAAAGGAGCCCTAGAACATAGAATGTTAGAACTAGAAGAGACCTTAGATTATTCATGTAGAAAATGGTCTTTGAATATAGACCATAGAAGTGTATGTTCAGGCAGAGTGATGGTCTGAGCTGGGACCGACCTTAGTACATAGAGTATCAGAGAAAGAGTCCTCTGCCACATGAATTCTAATCATACAATGAGCTATAGCAGAGCTAGAACTAAAATTCAAGTCTTCAGACTTCAAGATTTTTCTCTTAAAAAAAATTAGGTTCAGTGTGGTTGTTTCAGTTTTTTCATCTTATTCTTTCTGTATGTACTGCCCCACTCCCAGCACTCAACCCTCCTTTCTAAAAAAAAAAAGTTAAGCAAAACCAACACAGTGTTTCTATTTGCCAATGTATGCACCCTTCTGCCTCCATGCTCCCCCACCTCTGTCATTATCAGTCCTCCATGACCAGGATTGGTTATTACAATTATTATTAATATATTGATTATTATTGGTTACTACTCAGAGCTCAGCTTCCTCTTAGTGTCTTTTTCATTTGCCTCCTTTGTCACTGTGCTTCTTTTCCTCCTGGTTCTGCTTACCCCACTCGGCTTCAGTGCACACATCTTCCCAGGTTGCTCTGAGTTTCTCACATTCACCACTTCTTATGGCACAATAAGATGATTGTATTACAGTGAATGACAAAGTTTGCTTAACCATTCCCCCAGTTAATGGGCATTCACTTTGTTTCCAGTTCTTCACTACCACAAAAAAGTGATGCTATGGATATTTTAGGATATATACCCTCCTGGTCTTTGTACCATATCACACGCTCTTCCTCCTTTTCAGCCTCCATCCTCAATAGAACATATCCTCTGGGTGGGACTGGGGTAAACAGAGTCATCTACACCCTCCCACTTGGGCATAAGGCCTTCAATCTCAAATGGAGGGGGGTAGGGGTGGCGATGTACTCTGACCCATTCTGAAATGGCACCCTCATTCCCATATGGTTTTGAGGTCTATGCTCTGGCCACTAAGCCATCTAGTCCTACCTCCCCCTAGAGGTTTCCAGCCTAGATAACTGAATGAGGCCTCTCCTGGCAGGTGAACAGCAATGATGACAAAGGTGTGGTCCAGGGCCAGTGGCGGGGCAAGTACATCGGTGGGACCAGTCCCCTGCACTGGCGGGGCAGCGTCGCCATCCTCTACAAATGGTACAAGGGCAGGTTTAAGCCTGTCAAGTATGGCCAGTGCTGGGTCTTTGCTGGAGTCATGTGCACAGGTACCTGGGTGGGTAAGGGAGGCTCAGCTCTCCATTCCCTTATCTTAAATTTGCACGAAGCACCCCCACCCCACCTCCAACTTCTTCGGTCTCAGTGACCTGCACTAGGGGAACAAAACCACAGAAAATACCCATCCCACAAAAAAACTTACCAGACAATCCAGTACAACTATTTCTAGGTTTCACTTGCAAATACATTTCAAGTGTACCTCACCTTAAACAAACTAAATTTATGAAAATCATAAAATTAACAGCAGGAAAGTTGGGCAGGGCAAGAGTTGGGTAGCAGTAGTGTGAGTGTAGAGATACCATCAGAACTGTAACTCATCTCCCTTTTTGGGGGAGGTGGACAGAGGGGAGCAAAGAAATCTGAAATGGGAAAGTCTTTCCCAAGATGTTCTGGTATATCCCTAGTCTGTGATTTTTTTTTAGTCCTAAGGTGTTTAGGAATTGCCACCCGGGTGGTCTCCAATTTCAACTCAGCCCATGACACAGATAAGAGCTTGAGTGTGGACAAATATGTGGACTCATTTGGGAGGACCCTGGAAGATGTAACTGAAGACAGTATGTGGTAAGTATCCAGTTGTGTCCTCAATAGCAGCTTCCCTTCTCCCAGGTCTGTGGGGACCTCCCCCAGGGGACAGTAGGCATGTGGCATAGCAGGAATGTGGGACACCACCCTCTCAACCCTTCCCCAAGAGTAAGGAACAAATTCAGCAGCATAATCCTGAGCCCTCCAATATTGCCTCTGGGCCACATCTCCTAATGACAAATTCAGCCAGTTCAGGCTTATTTTCTCATCCTTGACACTTAGAATTCTAAAACCTTGGAACCTTCATGTCAGAGTCACAGATTCTTTCATGCAGAAGGTGTTGCCCAATCTCCTGGGTCTTTTTACCCACAGAGGAACAAATTGTTCTAGCATTGCCCTGAAATGTCCCACTGATACCACACTGAGGATGATTGAATGATAGACGGCCAATTGATATACTTAAGCTACACCTCTCGGTTGACCTTTAAAAATGAGAGCAGAAATGGGGACACAGACAGAGAGATCCAAACTTGGAAAGTCAGATTAAGAGAATTCATGGTTCTTCTGTTTTCATAATGGAAACCTAGAAATAAGTCAAGTCCTGATATTCCTAGGGGAAACCCCAGAGGCCACAAGCTAAAGAGAGATCAGTCACCAAGACTGAACTCTGTACATGCAAATCCATAGAGTTATGCACCATGATTTACAGTTAAAATTGAAGAATGCTGAAATTTTAGATAAACAGAATTATAGAATCCTAAAATTCTAAGATGGTAGAGGCCTCTCTCCAGGAAAAATTATAATGGTTAAATTTGTCTTTGGTATACTCTCTCTCACCTGACTTTCATTTCCGTTCCATCACACTATGTTCCTGGTGTCCCAGGATCCCTAATAGCTCACATTTATATAGCATTGAAAGGTTCACAAAGTACTTTATAAATATCTCATTTTACCCTCACAAGAGCCCTGAGAGGTAGGTGCTGTTTATTACCCCCTTTTTTACAGCTGAAGAACCTGAAGGAGAGAAAGGTGAAGTGATTTGTGAAGGTCACACAGCTAGAAAACAACTGAGGCAGCTTTGAATTCAGTTCTTTCTGACTCTAGGACCACTGCTATCACCTATCTGCCTACACTTCCCCAAGGCTCCTGTCCCATAAGGCCTTGTGCTAAGCTAGCTCTCAACTAATCCTGACTATGTCATGAGCCAACAAAGGCTTCAGGGGTTCTTTCTTCTGGGGATGTCTGCTTTTTCAAAGGGGATTCTGAATGGCCTCAAAGTCTTCAGGCTTCAAAAGGAATAATTCCTTGGCCCCAGAAGAAAACCAATTATTTGGATTTCAGACACTTTGACAGGATAGACTAGGAGGTCTTTCTGGGTAGGAAGGCCTTTCCCCCTAGGGTTCTCTCCTGGATCTGTGACTATAGTCAGTCCTATCTCTCCTTTTAGGGCAGCTAGGTGCCACAGTGGAGAGAGTGCTGGGCCTGGAGTCAGGAAGACTTGTCTTCCTGAGCTCAAATCTGACCACAGAAGCAGGGCGACCAGGGGCACGTCATTTATACTTGCTTGCCTCAGTTTCTTCATCTGTAAAATGGAGAAGGAAATGGCAAAGCACTCCAGTACCTTTGTCAAGTGGCTCATGAGGGGTCGGATGCAATGATCCTCACTAATTGAGAATCCCACTCAGACCTCACATAGCATTCTGTTTTATAAATTTCTAATGAACTTATCATGTAACATATGCTCTGAAGGTCTTGTCCTGCAAAACAGTAAGTTTCTTAAGGTCAGGAACTGTGTTTTATCTAAATTTGGTATCTCCCCAGCACAGTGCCTTGCACACAGCCATGCTTAGTAAACATCTGTTCTATCTGCATTTGTATTCTTTCCTCTGCTCCAGGAATTTCCATGTCTGGAATGAAAGCTGGTTTGCCCGGAGAGACCTGGGTTCCTCCTACAATGGCTGGCAGGTCCTGGATGCCACACCACAGGAGGAGAGTGAAGGTAACCAAATACTAGGGTTTGTGTTTCCATTTGGGCCAAGGTCTCCTGGCCTCCGTGATTCAGAGCTCAGTCTGAGGGTTGGCATTCCTCATACCCACTTTCTTTCCATTGGTACCACACCCAGGTGTGTTTCAATGTGGGCCAGCCTCTGTCACTGCCATCAGGGAGGGTGATGTGCACCTGGCCCATGATGGACCCTTTGTGTTTGCTGAAGTCAACGCCGACTACATCACGTGGCTCTGGAATGAGGATGACAGCCGGGAGCGGGTCTACTCAGATACCAAGAAGATCGGCAAATGCATCAGCACCAAGGCTGTGGGCAGCAACACCCGTGTGGACATCACCAGCCATTATAAGTACCCTGAAGGTAAGGGCATAATATGGGCTAGCCCTACTGGCCCCATAACTCCATCAACCAATCCACTAACAAGCATTTATTTAGTGCACTGTGCTCGGCAATGGGCATACAAATACAAAAGCAACATAGTCCCAACTCTCAAAAAGCTTACGTTCTAATGGATAAAAAGAGTCCAAGTCTTAGAAGCAAAAGACCTAGGTTTGAGTTGCAGCTCTATCACTTACTAGCTGTGTGGCCATAGGCAAGTGCTTTCCTTCTTTGGTCTCAGTTTCTCTGACTGCACAAAGGGCCTAGCTGTTCCCCCTACCTAACACCCCATATGCCACGTTTTGCCTTTGCATAAGTGATTCTCCAGGCCTGGAATATACTTCTTCCTTACCTCTCCCTCTGAGAATCTCCAGCTCCTCTTAAAACACAGCCCAGGGGCCATCTTCTACATGGAGCCATTCCTGGCCCTCCAGTTGGAAATGCTTTCCCTCTCTGTCTCTGTCCCTCTCTCTTTCTTAATTACATTGTATAACTTTAAATTTACTTCCCTATCTACATTCTACATCCCTCTAATAGAATGTAAACTCCTTGAGGGCAGGAAATATTTTTCATTTTTGTCTTTCTGTCACCAGTGCCTTGAAAAGAGTAGGTGCTTAATAAATGTTTGTGGAAGTAAATTGCACTACCTGACTATTATGAGGAAAGTGTTTTATAAACCCAAAGGATTTGGATATGAGCTGACAGGATGCTATGGTGGAGAATGTGGGACCAAAGGGCAAGAGGGATCTGGATTTGAATTCTAGCTCTCACACTTGCTGTGTGACCTTAAGCAAGTCATTTAACTTATCTTTCCTCATCTGTAAAAAAGTACTTTGTAAACCTTAGCATTTCAGAAATGTGAATTATCATACTATTGATTACTGTGAGAACAGAGGCTGCTGGTCTATGCCACACATCAGCCCATGGGCTGATTCTCATTGGCCCAGGAATTGGCAAGTACCACCCCATACCTCCTCCTTAACCCTTGTAAGGGCCTCTGCCAGCAGCAGCTCCCCATAGCAGTTGACCCCTTTATATATACTCTCAGAGCAGAAGAGGCTGATGAGACACTGGTAGGATTAACTGGGGAATGTCCCAGGGACTCTCACCTTCCCTAGGCAACCTGAAGTCAGGAATAGAGGAATGTCTTCAAGTATTCAAAAGACTATTACATGGAAGAAGAAGTAGACTTGTTTTCCTTGGTTTGAAAGGATAGAGCTAGAAATCAGGAGTGAAAGTTAGAGAAAGGATGACTTAGATTTGATGTCAGGAAAACTTCCTAACAGTTTGCCACTGAGAGGAAAAGTCTGCCTTGGGAGGTGGTAAATTCCCTATGATCAGAGGTCTTCAGAAGGAGCCTTGATGCCCAGTTTTCAGTGATGTGGCTGAGGGATGTTTGCTCGGGTACAGGGGGCACTAGAGGTCCTCTGAGGAACCTTCTTAACCGGAGAGTCTGTGACACTCAATAACTTGTAAGTCAGTTATATTTGCTGCACAGGCGGTAATGCCACCAATTTAGATCTTACTCAGTCAGATGAGCTGATGCAAGGAGGGGTGGGGAATATAAGATCCTATGGGCTGCAGGGCAGGCTGGTATGCAGAGAGCAGGGACTCTTTACAGGAGCAGCAAAGCTGAAATTGACTAGGTTGTGTAAGAAGGAATCAATGCTGTGTATCAATGGAACAGAAAGATGTGAGCTGACCAAGCTGGGACTTCAATGTCACTGAGGACATTGAAGGCTGAGGTGGGAGGCTGAGATAGCTCCCAGAAGAGGAAGTTGCATCAACAGAGGCTCCCTAAGAAGAAGACAGTGATGGTTGTAATGGGGGCAGCACGGGGCTTTCCAAGCAATGGCCTGACCTTAAAAGAATCCAAACATCCAAGGTTAGGGTCTCAAGGTAGATGGGGGCGGGGTGTAGAGGGGATATAACCATAGCCAGAATGGGCACAACCTTATCTGAATACTTTTGTCCCCCAAGGTGGGGCTGAGTGGCCAGTAATGAATATTTGCCCATATAACCTTCAATAAAAATAACATCTGTCATTTCTCTTGCATTTTAAAGCTAACAAAGGGCTTCTGTACAATAGTCCTGTGAAGGGAATAGTGCAAGTATCATTAATCCCATTTTAGAGAGGAGGAAACTGAGGCTCAGAGAGAAGAAAATTTGCCCAAGGCTACAGAGCTACTAAGCCTGAGTCAGGCTCAAATCTACATTCCCTAACTATAAACTCAAGGTGCTTTCCACCACACCATGCTGTTTCTTACCTTCAAAGAGAAGAGCTCAGACATCACTTTTCAAAGATTCCAACTCCTGGGACACATTCATGTTTCTAGAATTAGCTGGAAGCTATGCCAAGTTTCAATTTTGTTTCTGACTCAGTTTCATATCATTTTATGGGGTGAGTTAGTAGATGGGGAGAGAGGAGGGTTGAGGTTACAAAGAAATCTATCTATGGTGCACCCCCTGGAAAAATACAGGACCCTGGGACAGGAGAGGTACCAACAAAGACAAGGTGCCAGCCCCTTCTGCACTTTGGATGCTTATCATGGATCTTGGGGGGGCAGTGACCTCAGAGGTCACCTAGCCCAACTAGTATCTCAACAAGAATCCCCTCAATGATTCCTGCCTGACAAGTGGTCATCCCACCTCTGGTGAGAGACCTCCAAGGAGGGGAAACCCTAAATGATCTTATGAGAGAACGAAAGAGCTACTCCCCATCCCTTACACTCCCTACTCCCCATCCCCAAGCTTTGGAGGTTGGTTAGAAAAGTGTGAATCTGATCCAGTAGACTAAAAGAAGGGTGAAGAAAGTTGTTGTTATGCTAAATCTAATTAGATGGAAGTGAATACCTTAATCTGTCCATCAGCCTGCACTCATTAAGTGCCTACTTTTCCCCAGGCTCTGTGCTAGGTGCAGGGGAGATACTTTTGGATACCTCTAATTGTTGGGAGGTCTTTTCCTTATGTCAAACCAAATCTTCCTCCCTGAAGCTTCCACTTATGCTCTCTGAGAGTGAACAGACCAAATCTAATTTTTCTTTCCCATTGAACTCTGCTTGAATCCAGACACAGTGTTTTCCTCCCCATCCCCAGCCCCAACCAGTCTTCTCCAGTTCCTTCTGGAGAACCTCATAAGGTCCTTAGGTCCCTCACCTTCCTGGTCCTCTCCCCTCATGTCCATGATCCTCCTAAAATATAAGGCCCCAGAACTAAACACAATAGGCCAAACAGGGCCTGACCAAGGCAGAGGATGGCAGCAGCATCACTTCCTGTGTTCTGCCTGCAGGACTTCTATTGATGCATCCTGAAATCTCATCACCTTACTTGGCTGTTGCTACATCTCACAACCTATTCATATTGAGCTTTCAGTCAGTAAAATCTACATGTCCTTGTCACATGAATTACTATCTAGCTGTACTGCCTCAGTCCTATTGATTTTTTAGCTCAACTATAGGACTTTACATTTATCTAGTAAGATGTATGCTCCTTTCACTTTTTATCTCTCCTCCCACCCCAATCTCTCCCCCCAGTCTAGCACAAAGCTCAAAAAAAGTTGTTTAGTTGTGTTTGACTCTTCATGATCCCATTTGGGCTTTTCTTAGCAAAGATGCTAAAGTGGTTTGCCATTTCCTTCTCCAGCTCGTTTTATATATGAGGAAACTGAGGCAAATAGAGTTAAGTGACTTGCCCAGGGTCACACAGCTAGTGTCTGAGGTCAGATTTGAACTCAAGAAGATGGATCTTCCTGACTCCAGACCTGGCACTCTATCTACTGTGCCACCTAGCTACCCTCTGGAAAAATAAAAGTAGGCATGTAATAAATTGCATGCTAATTGTCTGATGGACTTACTTCCAGCTAATTAGATTTAGCATAACAAGAATTTTTTTATATCTACGCTTGCCAAATCCACATTTTCCTAACCAACCTCCAAAGCCTGGGATCTAAGGAGTGGGGAGTGGCTCTTTTTTTCTATCACAAAATCACAGAATTTCAGAGCCAGAAGAGAGCTCTGTAGCCATCTGATCCAATTCCCCCAATATCTCCCCAAAAGGGTCTCTTCTACAACATACCTAACAAATGGGCATCAAGCCTATTCTTGCCTTCAGTGACAGGGAGGCTGCTAGCACCACAGGCAACCCATCCCAGTTCTGGATGCCTCCAAGTTATTAGGAAGTTTGTCCTAATATCAAGCCTTAACTTGCTTCTTTGCTGCTTTCATTCATTCCTCTTACTTCTGCCCTCTGGGGGCCAAACAGAACAAGACTATTTTTGCCTTTCTTTGCATTCTCAAAGCTTCACCCAAAGCCTGACACATGTGTACTAAATAAATGCTTATTGATTGATTGATTGATTGACTGACTGGCTGAAGTATAATCCTTCTTCCAAGTGATAGCCCTTCAAATACTTAAATGTAGCCATCATGTCCCCCCTAAATCTTCTCTCCTCCAGGCTAAACTTTCTCAGTTCCTTCAAATAGTAATAGCTAACATTTATACCTTTGATGCTTTACATATATTATTTTACCTTCACAACAATCCTAGAAGCTAGATGCTATTATTTCCCACAATTCACAGGTGATGAAACTGAGGTAGATAGAGGTTAAGTGACTTGCCCAAGGTCACACAGCAACTATGTCTGAGGCAGGATTTGAATTCAGGTCTTTTTTACTCCAATTTCAACACCCTAGCCACACTGTATTAGCTAGCTGCCTAACCTTATATGGCATGAACTTGAGGCTCTTCATCATTCTGACTGCCTTTATCTGAATGCCCTTCAGCCCATCAATAGCTTTCCTAAAATGTGCAGCCTAGAACTGAACATAATACTCCAGGTACTATGTTACTGAAGCAGAATGCAAGAGGACTACTCCCCAAAGCTGTGCTTCTCTTAAGGCAGCCTAAGATCACATTAGCTCACTTGGGCTACCATGTCATCCTATTAACTTACACTGAGCTTTCAGACCACTCTAACTAACCCCCAGATCTTTTTTTAAGGAAACCTACTGTCCACCCATGCTTCCTCTACCTTATGCTAGTGAAATCTATTTTTTTAACCCCAATGTGGGACTTTATTTTCCATCTCAGTGAAATTTTGCCTTATTAGATTCAACCCAACAATCTAGCCTATCAAGAGCCTTTTGGATCCTGCCTCTCATCCGATGTGTGAGCTATTGCTCCCAGCTTTGTGTCATCTGAAAATTTGATAGGCATGACTTTATCCAAGTTGTTATTAAAAATATTTAATAGCAAAGAGCAAAGCACAAATCTCTGAGACATTCCATTGGAGACTAAGATCCCATTCAGTCACTCAATCAGTTCCATGGTCATTGAATTGCATCATCATCCAACCCACATCTCTCCATCTCTTGCATGGATAAATAGATGCTTTGCTAAGACCAGGGCAGACATTGATCCAAAACCAGGGATGTGCTGATTAATGTTTAACAACCAGCTCTCTAAAAACAAAAACAAAAACTGTACCCACGGCATACATTTAAATTTAAGCTGCAATATTAGCATTTTTCCATCACTCCCAGGCCCTGATTTGAAGATTTCCAAGGTATAAATGTTCACACAAAAAATCTAATACTTGACTGAGCCTGGAGTATTCCTTTGATCTATTGTTGTTGTTCGATCATTTCAGTCATATCTGACTCTCTACGACCCCATGTGAGGTTTTCTTGACAAAGATACTAAAGTGGTTTGTCATTTTCTTCTCCAGCTTATTTTACATATGAGGAAACTGAGGCAAACAGCTAAAGTGTCTTTGGGTCATATAGCTAGTAAGTGTCTATGGTCAGATTTGAACTCAGGAAAATTAATCTTCCTGACCTCAGGCCCTGGGCACTCTATCTGCTATACCACCTAGCTGTCTGAGCTACCATTTGGCTAACCTAGTCAAAAAATGCAAATAAAGTTTGTCTGACATGACCTGTTCTTTATGAAGCCATACTAACTATATGTAGTCACTTTTTCCTTTTAGAAAAATATTTTGAAATTAATTTTACAAGCAATTACTATCTTTCCCTCCCATCCCCTTCTCCACCTCCCACCCCCCACATTGAACAATAAAAAGAACAAAAAACAAAACCCTTACAACAAATTCCCATAGTCCAGCAAAGCAAACACCCACATTGGCCACGTCCAAAAATGCCCATCTCATTCTGGCCTTTAAGTCCTCGCCTCTCAGGTAGGACATGGGTAGGTGGTGGGAGGGGGATGATAGGATTCATCTTTAGTCTCCTGGACTTGCTGTCTATCATTGCACTAATCAGAGTTGCAAAGTCTTTCCAAGTTATTTGGCTCTATATTGTTGTCATCACATAACTTGTTCAGGTAGTTGTGCTCACTTTGCCCTATATTGAGTTATAGAGGTCTTCCCACTTTCCTCTGAAATAATCCATTTCATTATTTCTTGTGCCACACTAATATTCCATTATAGTTCAGCCATTCCCCCTCACACACCTCTGTTTACAGTTTGGGGCTACTATAAAAAGAGCTGCTATAAATATTTTTGTACATCTGGCACCCTTTCCTCTTTTTTGGAATGTCTTTGATCTCTAGTAGAGATATAGTTCACCTTTTGCCAACCTCTTTAATAATAGGTTTAATAATTGTCATAATTAATTTAATTAATTCAATAATTAATAATAATGTACTTAATAATATGTTCTAGAATTTTTCTAAGAATGGATGTTTCCCTCCCTGATTTTATGGTTTACAGATTCGGTTCTCCTCCTATCTACCTTTCTTCAGTCCTTTAGCACCACTGCCATTTTCCGGTATTTTAAAAATCATGGACAGTGGCTAAGTAATCACATCTGCCAGGGTGTTGGCTTTGGCTTTGGGGTTTTTTTAGTACTCGAGGATATTGCTCGTCTGGGTCAGTGGAGTTGAATATGTTAAAAGCACTGGGTGTTCTCTTACCATCTCCTTAATCACTTTGTGTACAGACTCCCAATTGTCTACTTTTGCTTTCGTTTTTCAATCCAAAGGATATTCTCCTTGGCAGAGAAAACAAAGTAGTAATAGCTAACATTTATTAAGCACCTATTATGTGCCAGGCACTGTGCCAAGCACTTTACAATTATTATCTCATAGGATTCTGACCACAACCCTGGGAGGTAGGAGCTATTATTACACAGATGAAAAACTGATGCAGACAGAGGTTAAGTGACTTACCCAGGGTCACACTGATAGAAATGCCTGAGAATAGATCTGAACTCAGGTCTTCCTGACTCCAGGTCTGAAACTCTATACACTGCACTCACCTAGCTCTGCACAGTTCTGCAGTCAGGAACTGCTGGAACCTTCACTTCAGGGATCATCGTTCCTCTACTCAGTCCGTGTCTTGTATATACTTATTTATATTCATCTTCTATATTACAAGGATGTCCCTAAAGTCTGGACACATAGGAAATTGCATTAACTATGCATATTTTCAAGAAATAAAATGAATAAAATTTTCAACAACATTTTATTTAATTAGCATAAATGAGATTTCATAGGAAGACATCAGAGACATAGGAAATGTCATTAATTAATTAAATTAATCTCATTAATATGGAAAATAGTCCCCAATAGCTAATGAAAGCTTTTATTCCATGTGAAATTGTCATGGTTAAAATTTATGTTAATTAAATAAAATGTTGAAAATTTCATTCATTTCATTTCTTGAAAATATGAGTGGTTAATGAGGTTTCCTATGTGTCCAGACTTTAGCAACACCCTGTAGAAAGTAAGATCTTTGAGGGCAGGGACTAGTTTTTGCCTTTTTTGATATTCAAAGTGTCTATGTGGCATAGTGTCTGGCATACAGCAAGTGCTTAATAAATGCTTATTAATTATTTGCTATAAGACTGAATGAGAGTGACAGAGCCCCAAGATGCCCTAAGATAAGGCCACAGATGATGGACAAGCTCCCTAGTCTAAAGTAACACCACCACCACCACCACCACCCCCCAACATACACACCTATTGTGAAGCAGTAAGGAGTATGGGGAAGAATACTAGACCTAGAGACAGGAAACCTGGGTTTAGATCCCAGGTCCAAGGCTAGTTCTGTGTCAATGACTTGCCAATCACTTCCCCTCTCTAAGGCAGTCTCTTCATCTGTAAAATAGTAATAATCCTTATACCACCTACCTCACAGAGTTTTATGAAGAAAGAGCTTTGTAGACCTTCAAGCACTATAGAAATGGGAGTTATCATTATTTGCTTAGCACATGGGCTTGGCCCAGACATAAAGCCAACGTCAACTTGCCTTCGGGAAGGAAGGAAATCTGGTGCCTAATCTCCTCAGGCCACTGAGAGAGACCCACTCTCTGTCAGGTCCTCTTGTTCTTCCAAAGATGGGTCCTCCTCCTGACACCTTCTGGAGCGTTGGGCTTTGTCCTTTCATTAGTCAGATGGGTAGGTAGTAAATGTAGGAACCCACGTCTATAAAGGAGGCAGAAAGATTTGACTTCAAACACTGACCCTAACTAAATCACTTAATCTCTTTGCCTCAATTTTCTTATCTGGAAAATAGGGATAATAATATCACCTTCCTCCCAGGATTGTTGTAAGGATCCAAGAATATAAGTTGAGCACTTTGCAAACTTTGAGGCCCTAGATGTACATGGGCCAGAATATTAGCCAAGCTCCATCCAGGCAGACTGAGTCATGGTTCACCTAGACTCCAAAGGAACCTGCATGAAGTCCCATCTCCAGGCCACATATTATTAAACAGTCAGACGTTCCCACCAAGAGCCATGGAGAAACCATCCTTTGCCACCGCCGTTCCCAAATCTGACTCCTGGACAACTGGCTTTACAGGAAACAGGGCATACTGTGCTGGAGCCAGCTCAGTGCTATCTATGCCTGGTTGGCACCTGTCAGTACCAGCACTGAGTGGGAACATGCTTGGAACACAGTGATTTTTGACAACCATGCCTTAAGGTATTGGCAAGAAGATATGAGGTCTCTTCCCCAGTGTGGGAGGAAAGGAGAGTGGAACCTCGGAAAGAAGTGGGTGTTGGCCCCTTGGGGCTTTAGAGATTAGGCCTTCTGAGATAATAAGGGCTCTTCCTCCTTCTCTGTCTCACCAAAGTGACAGATTAGCCCCTATGCATATAAAATAGGAGGTGTGGAGTAATGCAAAGAGTCAGAGACAGAAGACAGGGCTCAAATCTGGCCTCAGCTGATCATCAGCTGTGTGACATTAGGCACATCCCTGTTAGACAAATGTTTCTTCTTCTGTGAAATAGGGAATTGTACTAAATGATCTCTAAGGCTCCTCTTAGCTCTAACAATTTGTAAACAGATTGGCTGCAAATTATAAAAAACTCCATGTTAGCAGAATTCTGTTTGGTGAGACCTCTAAAGAGACAGCCACCGGTATGGCGAGGCAGCCTGTAGAATGAAGACTGAATCACAGTCAGAGAGGATGATAACAGAGGCCCCGCCACTGCTGTTTACTCTCTCTCCTCCTCAATGACAGTGACCAGGATCATATCACTGAGAACTGGAGAGGCCCTTAGAGACCAATCTAGTCCAACTCACACACACTTTGCAGGGGAGGAAACTGAAGCCTTGAGAGGTTGTGATTTGTCCAAGGTGACAGTCACTAGGCAGTCGAGTAAGACTCACATCTATAAAGAACTTCAAGGTTTGTAAAATGTGTCCTTCAAAATAACTCTATGAAGTAGGTTGTCTCAGAGAGGTTCAGTGATCTGCCCAGGGTCACACAGCAAGTAAGCATCTCAGAGTCAGGCTTCAAACATGATCACTTCTGATGAAAGGACAGCCCACTCTCCACTACACTCTGCTGCCCCTCAGTGACTGTGGAACTCAAAAAGATGAGAAATCCATTTTTACCACCCAGCCCCTAGCCCCTGCCCAACACTAGCAGGAAAGAAAGGAAGGAAGGAAATGGGCACTGCCTCAAAAAGGCATCTGGACATGGTCTGATGGGCAGTTACTTGGACCTAGAGTCAGAAGACCTAGCCTCCACCTGAGTTCTGACACTGACTCCTTGTGTGACATTTGGGCACATCACTGAATCCTTATTCATTATTCGAGTCATTATTATTGACTCGAAGTATCAAGAGAAAGAAAGGAAATCTCACTTCTGCAACTACTCTGACAAATTTCCCTCCTTAGCAGGTAACTGGGTACAGAGGGGAGAGAGAGACTGACTCTTAATCAACCATCAAGCATTTATTTAGTATTCACTATGTGCCTGGCTCTGGGAATACAAAGATGAAAAAACAATCCCTGCCCTCGAGTTCCCAAAGTGGATGATACTGCCCCCGGGGAAGGGGCGCTAGAATAATGGGGGGGGGGAGTAGTAGCCTCAATTGGGGGTGTTGAATAAAAATAAGAGTGCAGTGCAAGCATAAGGAAAAAAGAGAAGAAAATTTTGAAAAACAATTTGAACATGTTTCATATGTTGTGTAACAGAGTTAAAGTCATAGTGATTACATTATTTTTCAAATAAATACACAAAATACAAGTTATAACCCATCAGTGGTCAAGTCCGCTGCCAGGTCTTAACAAGCAAATGTTGGCAGCCAGCGGGTCACACACTGTCGGGAAGTCCAGCACTCATTGCAGGAATATGTGTGTGTAATGATTTATTTACAATAGGATACTAGAGGGTTACATGACACAATGTTACATCATCAAAATTTCAATGCAGGAAAAAAGCCACAAATTTATAATAAATTATTAAATTTAAGATGCCTCATTTTTAAAAATTTTATATTTTTTTGAAATGACACAAATTTCAAGAAACCACTAAAGGATCAAAGAAAGTAGATTTCCATGGGGACACTGAGTAATTTTTTTAAAAGGTGGCAATAGGCCAAATAAGTTTGGGAACCTCTGGTCTAGAGGAAGGCAATATACATACTTAGAAATGTATACAAAATATATGCTGAAAAAATAGATACAAGATAATTTGGTGGGAAAAGCCCTAAAGCTGGAGGGATAAGAAAGGTCTCATGAAGAGAACAGAGGTGTGGTTTAGCTTTGAAGGAAACTGGAAGTTCTAAGAGGCAGAGGGGAGGAGGAAGACTGTACTGAAGGCACATGGGCCAGCCTGTAAAAAGGCATGGAGACTGGAGAAGGGATGTTTTGTGGGGGGAATACCAAGGAAGGCAATTTGGCTGGGCCAAAGATTGCCTGAATGAGAGTAATATATAATGAGTTTAGACTGGTAGATTGCAGCCAGGCTTTAAAACAGGGCTTTAAATGAAAGAGGGATTTGTATTTGACTCTAAAATTAATAGAAAGCCACTAGAGTTTATTGAGTCAGGGAATAGCATGGTTTAGGTAATTCACTTTGGCAGCCCTGCAGAGAATGGATTGTAGATGCATCCTTGCAACCAAACTGTGCATACCCTTTGGTCCAGCAATACCACTACTAGGTCTGTATCCCAAAGAGATCATAAAAAAGGGAAAAGGACCCACCCACATGTACATGAATATTAATATGAGCCCTTTTCGTGGTGACAAAATATTGGAAATTAAGGGGATGCCCATCCATTGGGGAATGGTTGAACAATTGTAGATGGCATCCTTGGCAAAAAGACAAATTAAAAAGCAATTGTAATAGTCCAGGAGAGAGATGATGGGGGCCCTAACTAAGGCAGGGTCATGTGGAGTGGAAAGGAAATGACTGTGAATAATGGCACAGGAATAGAAATAAGAGGACTTGACCATTGATTAGAGACATAGGGTGAGAGGGAAGAGTCAAAGACAACTCCAAGGTTGAAAACTTTAAGTGACTAGAAAGGCATTGGCTCTTTAATGAAAATAGAGAAGTTCACAAGAGGACTTTGGGGAGAAGAGGAGTTATGCTTATGAGTTTGATGTGCCTGTGAGATGTTGAGTCAGCATCTATTAAGTGCTTTACTATGTATGAGGCTAGTCTCTGGACAGTTCAGAATGTCCTATGGAGTTAGTGATGTGAGACTCTCAGGGGAGAAACTAGGGTTTCAGCTAAAGAGCTGGCATCCACTACAGAGAGAGAATAACTAAACCCATAGAAGTTGATGAAACCCCCATAGAGACAATGTAGAGAATGACAGGATATGTCAAGGGGATGGAGAAGAGGGGCGTGAGTTTGGGGAGGGATCTTCTGGGTATGGGATTTGGATTTGGGCAGAATCTGAAGTAGCAGGGTGGGGAGAAGGAAGGGAGCATTAGGGGTCTGAGCTTCCAGACTTCACCCTGGTTTGCCTGTGGCCTGACTTTTAGAAGATGGCCCAGCTGACTTAAGGGAGATTGTTCCACCCCTTCTGGGGAAAGCTGTCTGTAGAGTCCCTGCTCTGGGGAGGTAAACACATACCACTGACAACCATTCTCTTCCCACCCTCAGGGTCCCGGAAGGAACGGCAGGTATACAGGAAAGCAGTGAGGAAGCTCTTTGGGGTGGAAGCCTGGGGGAGAAGAGACAGGGTCCGGAGGGCCAGTGGCCGAGGCTGGGCCTCCTGGAGGGATGACATTCTGGAGCCAGCCAAGAAGCCTAACATCATGGGAAAGTTCAAGCTGCTGGAGCCGCCTGTCATTGGACAGGACATCAAGCTGGCCATCTGCCTCACCAACCTCACCTCCCGCCTGCAGAGGGTCAAGGTGAACCTGAGTGCAGCCACCATCCTCTACACCCGGAGACCAGTGGCCGAGATCCTGCATGAATCACATTCGATTAAACTAGAGCCTGAAGAAGGTAACTTCCCTTCTCCTCAAAGGACCAGTCTGTGCAAATGGTCTCTGTGCACATCCAGATCTGTCCTCCAGCAGTCAATGGGATGTGAGGGAAACCTCCCCCCTTTGGTGCATGGTGGGGGTAGGGGTAGGAGGGAGGGAAGGAACAAGATGGGCCTGAGCGTCCTTCTCCAACCATTTAGTAATGGACTCGTTTGGATTCCATTACGGTGGACTGACCAGTCCTCAATCCAAGCCTTGGCAGCAGGAAAGACTCATATAAGCAGAGAGCAAATGGGTTATTTCCTTAGAGGCTCCACAGGAAGCACTTAAGACATAATTCATTGGAATTCAGCAAACACTTATAAAGTTCCTACTGGATACATGCTAGGCACTAGGAGAGAGACTGTATAACATGGAGATAATCAGTCAACAAGTATTAATTAAATGTTCACCATGACAACCATTGTGCTAAATCTTGGGGACAGAAAAATGGCCAAAACAATTCTTGCCTTTAAGTTCACATGGGGGAGAATTAAGGAAAACTTCCTGGAGAAGGTGACTTCAAAGAATTGATAGGAATCCAACAAGCAGAGCTGACGCATGTTTAGGGTGGGAGTGAGGAGTCAGGAAGAGGAGGGAGAGGTGCACTCTAGCACAAATAACTTAGTGGGAGCAAAGATATGGAAGTATGGGATGGAGAATGGAGAGCTACCCTGTGTCACTGAAGTCTACATAGAGGGATGTGACTGATAATAATACATGATTTTGGTAGCTTTCCTCTGTAGGTTTTAAATTCCTTCCTACAGCTGTGTGCAAATGTTACTCTCCCCATTTTACAGATAAGAAAACTGAATCTTAGGGAAGTCAGAGAACTTGCCCACAGTTGCACAACTAGAAAGTGCCAGAACCTAGGTCTCATGACTCTCTATCTAGTTCTCTTCCTCCTTTAGCCTGGCTGCCTCCGTGGTCAGCTCCTCTAATGACTGGAACACCTGTGGGCCATACAAATAATGTTACTGGTCTGTCTTTACAAGTATCATGGTGCAGGGGTTTGGACTCAGAATATCTGGATCCAAATCCAGACTCTGTGACTTAACTAGCTGTGACTACGAAGGGTACCACCATGCCCCCAGACCCTCAGGCTTGTAACCAAGGTGCCATGTCCACCTCCTCACTCTCGCTCACCTTCCATGTCTGATCAGTTGCCAAGTCCTGTCAATTCTACCTTAATACCGTCTCCCATATATGCCCCTTCTCTCCTCTGACACTGCCCTCATCCCCTCACACCTGGACTATTGCAATAGCTGCCTGGGAGGAGAGGGGGGGTTAGCCTGCCTTAAGTCTCTCTCCACTTCAGTTCATCCTCCATTACCTTCCCAAAACAAGTGTGACCATATCACCCCCTTCCCTGAACTCCAGTGGCTCCCTTTCACCTGAGGAATCAAATATAAAAACCTACTTTGTTAGGTTTTTAAAGCCTTTAGAATCTGGTCTCCTCCTTCCCTTCAATCTTTTTAAACCTTACACCCCACCACACACTCTTCAGTCCAGTGACACTGGCTTCCTAGCTGTTCCTCAGACAAGACCCTCCATCTCTCAGCTCTAAGCATTCTCTATGGCTGTCCCTAGGCCTGTCCCCATGGCTTCCTTCAAGTCCCAGCTAAAATCCCACTTTCTGAAGGAAAACTTTCCCAGTCCTCCTTCATTCTAGCACCTTTCCTCTGTGCACTGTCTCCAATTTGTCCCATCTCTATCTTGTTTGTTGTATAGAGTTTGTTTTCATATTGTCTCCCCCATTATACCATAAGCCCCTTGAGAGCAGGAACTGTCTTTTTCTTTATATTCCAAGCATTTATCAAAGTGTCTGGCTTATACTTGGTACTTAATAAATGCATATTGACTGACTTGACTGTGACTTTATGAAACTCATTTAGCTTCTCTGGGCCTCAGTTTCCCCATCTGTTAAATGATAGCATTGAACTATGTGATCTCTACACACAAGTTATGATCCTTTAAAATGCATGTTTTAGAGGGGGCGGCTGGCTAGGTGGTGCAATGAGTAAAGCGCCGGCCCCAGAGTCGGGAGGACCCGAGTTCAGTTCTGCCTCAGACACTTAACACCCGCAAAAAAAAAAAAACTAGCCATGTAAACTTGGGCAAGTTACTTAACCTCAATTGCCCTCCAAAAGGCAAAAAAATGCATATTTTATACATTTTATGTACATGAATCAGCCAAGTTGTTTCTCAGGGAGATAACATGGTGCAGCGGGAAGATCATTGACTCTGGACTCAGAGGATCTGAGCTCATTTTTTGTGTGAAGGAGGATCTGTTTTGTTTGAATCCTGACTTTGTCACTTCCTAGGTGACTGTAGGCAAGTAATTTGGCCTCTCTGAACCTCAGTTTCCCTGTCTGTAAAAATGAAGGGAATAGACTAGAGCTGGAAGAATTCTTTCTAGCTTTTAATCCTGTGATTCTAGGGTATAAATATAGATCCAGAAGGGACCTCAGAGGCCATCTAGTTGAACCCTTTCATTTTTCAGATGAAGAAAATGAGGTGTATGGAGGTTGTGACCTAACAAAGGTCATACAGGTAATAACAAATTCAGGATTCAAATTGAGCTGAAGTCTCACAAAAAGTGAGCAACCTTGGCAGGATTGGAACCCCTATATTCTGACTCTAATGGATAGAATGCTGGGTCTGGAATCAGGAAGACCTGAGTTCAAATCTGACCTCAGATACTTCCTAGTTGTGTAACCCTGGGCAAGTCACTTAATCCTGTTTTCCTCAGTTTCCTCGTCTGTAAAATGAGCTGGAAAAGAAAATGGCAAACCACTGCAATATGTATGCCAAGAAAACCCCCAATGGGGTCATGAAGAGTCGCATATGACTGGTGATTCTCACTCCAGAACCAGGGCTCTTTCCACTAGACCAGATTTCCTCTCTAGCTGTTGCTCCCAAATAGCAGCCCAAGCAGCAACCTCCAATTTCTCTTTCAGAGAAGAGGATCCCAGTGGAGATCTCTTATTCAGAGTACAAAGAAGACTTGACAGATGACAAGAAGATCCTGGTGGCTGCCATGTGCCTGGTCTCTAAGGGGGAGAAGCTCCTGATAGAGAAGGACATCACCCTGGAAGACTTCATTGCCATTAAGGTCAAACCAGCCCAGGGGACCAGTTGGTTCCAAAAAGAGCCTTGGGTTGTTGGGGTGAAGGGTGGTGGTAAAGGAGCAGCCAGAATTTATTAAGTGACTACTCTATGACAAGCACTGTGCTGGGCACTGAAGATACAAAGAAAGGCAAAAGATAGCCCTTGCCCTCAGGGAGCTTGCAGTCTAATAGGGGAGCCAACATGCAAATAACAACATACAGACAAGATCTAGACAGGATAAATTGGAGATCATTTCAGAGGGAAGGCACTAGGATTAAAGGGAATCCCGAAATACTTCCTATAGAAGGTGGGATTTTAACTGAGACTTAAAGGAGGCCAAGGAAGCCAGGTGGTGAGGACCAGGAGGGAGAGCATTCCAGGCATTGGGGACAGCCAGTGAAAATGCCCAGAGAAAGGAATTGGTTGTCTTGTTTGAGGAACAGCAAGGAGGCCGCTATCACTGAATGAAAAGGTATGTGAAAGAGAGTAGGGTGTAAGAAGATTGGAATGGAGTTAGGAAGGGGTCAGGTTTTGAAGAATTTTATAAAGTAAACAAATAAAAGATTTTATATTTGATCCTGAAAGTGATAGGGAGTCACTGGAGCTTATTGGATAGGGAGGTGACATGATCAGACATACATTTGGGGGCAGCTAGGTGGCATAGTGGATAAAGCACAGCCGTAGAATCAGGGGGACCTGAGTTCAAATCCAGCCTCAGACACAATAGATGTGTGACCCAGGACAAGTCACTTACCCAAGTTGCCTCCAGGGAAAGAAAAAAAAAGATCACTTTGATAACTGAGTGGTGAATGGACTGGAGTGGGGAGAGACCTCTAAATGTCCCTTCCCTCCTCCTTTATCTTGTGATTCTATGCCTCTTTTGGGGATCCTCCAAACTTTTTCATGCCTCCAAACTCCATCTGGGATGATGGTGCCCAAGAGGGAAATGAGGTCAAAGGCTCAGAGACCAACCTACTGTGTTATTGCCCCTCCAGATGCTGGGTCCTGCTGTGGTAGGTGAAGTTCTTGCTGTGGAGGTCACAATTGCCAACCCCCTGTCTGAGCAGGTAGATGACTGCATACTGATCATGGAGGGCAGTGGGCTCCTCCGGGAGCAGCTCAACATCGAGTGCGTATTTCAGGAGGTCCTGGGTGGGGGTGGGGGCCAGGAAATAGAACTGTCTAGTGTCAGAAAAAATCCTAGCAGCACAGCCAAAGGATGCACTTTTGTCTAAGCTCTACTGTGTAAAATGAACTGTGTAACCTCGTACACACATCTCTGAGCCTCAGTTTTCCCATCTGGAAAACTTATTGGGAAGATCAGAGAAGGTGATATGTATCAAAGCAGAGTTGTAATGGAGTGCAGAGGAGGATTTGCTGATCCAGGGCTGAATCTTGTCTCAGACACTCCCTGGCTCTCTGGACCACAGTTTCTTTACCTATAAAATAGGAATAAATGATATACCACCTAACTCATAGGGTTGTTGTAAGGAAAGCACAATTTGCTCTTTCTAAGGTCCTTTCCAGTTCTGTATCTATTGATCCCAAAATTATAAAAATAATGAATACGAGGTCTGAAAATTATAAAATGCTATGCAACTAAGCTATTATTATCACAGACAGTGAGAGCTATAGTAGCTTAGAGCAAGGTGACAGGGAAGAAACTTGTGGGCTAGGAAATTCAATAAAGGCTTCCTGAAGGAGGTGAGACTTATCTGGGCCTTGAAGGATGGGAAGGATTTAGACAAGTGGAGAAGAGAAAGCAGAGTATTCCAGGCAGGGAAACCATGTAAGCAAAACCATGGAGGTGGGAAAGGGCCTTGAGGAGATATTGACTGTCTGAAATTGAGTGGGGGGTGAATGTAGGATAGTAGAGGGGAGACGACAAGAGAGACAGGAGGGAGGTGATGCTTGAGAGTTAAATTGGAACCAGATGGTGAAGAGCATCAGACAGCAGGGAGAGGAGTTTGGACTTTGCCCTATTATGGACCACAAGAGGTTGTTAATTGCAAAGGAGTTTATACTTTTCAGTCCTAGAGACAAGAAGGTCCTGAAGGTCTGACCCTCACTCTTTCTTCTTTGCTCTAGTGTGCCAACCCTGGAGCCCCAGGAGAGGGCTAGAGTGCGGTTCGAGATCACACCATACAAAAGTGGAAACAGGCAGCTGCAGGTGGATCTCATCAGCACCCACTTCCCAAACATCAAGGGCTTCCTGGTCATCCCTGTAGCCACCACGAAGTGATTGGGCTGGTGAGGATCTGGGGAGGCAGTGATGGGAGCACATAGCATAGTCCACCACCTTCTAGTTCCAAGAACTCACTTATCTTGGAGGGCCTGAGCTCTAAACCAAGCCAAGCCTCTAACTCATAATGTGGCCTCCTTAAAGGAAGGTGATAGGCTCAAGGTACAGAATGAAATCTGTTTTCAGACGGCCAATTCAGGAATTTGTTTTGCCTGACTATGCATATTTGTTACAAGAGTTTTGTTTTTTTTCCAATGGGGAGAGGTAGAAGGGAGAGGAAATATTTTTTGTGAACTAAAAATTAAATTAAAAAAACAAAAAACCTATGTAAATAATAATAACTAGCCTTTATATAGCACTTTAAGGTTTGCAAAGTACTTTATATATTAACTCATTTGATCCTCACAATAGCCCTGTGAAGTAGGGTACTTTTATTATTGCCACTTTACAAATGAGAAAACTGAGTCACAGAGAGGTTAAGTGACTTGCCCAGGGACACACAGCTAGTGTCTGAGGCAGGATTAGAAATTAGGTCTTCCTGACTCTGAGTCCTATGCACTACCCACTGTACCATCTTAAAAACAAAAAACTTTTAAAAGTACTATATTAAATTATTGTGTGGCCTTGGGCAAGTTTCTTTGCCCACTGGGGTCTTCAGTTTTCCTTCGAAAGGTAAAATGAGGGGGTTGGACTAACTCTAAGATCACATTGATTTCTGATATTATATGTCTATGGCTCCTTCCAGCTCAGACACTCTATGTTCTGGGGTGCCCTGAGCCTCCTTCCTCCCAATCCTAACCCTTCACCTGCCCCACCATCACAACCCAACATCCTGTATTCTGATTCCCCAGCTCTGACATTGTCTTCTGGCTCTGACATACTGTGGGTTGGATGAACTCAAGAACTCCCATGACCCTCTGACTTGTGGGAATTGGAAAAAGGACGTGGGAAGCCTCCATCAGTCATCTTCCAAAACAGGGGGAACAACGAGGGTAGCTCCTCCAGGGCCTGTTGTGCTCTCAGTGTCTTCACTGTTCTCATCCTCCCCACCTTCATTGCCTACAACTCTCACATCAGGTTCTGTTTGAAGGCCAACCTGTGCCAAAGGGATTTCTCCATGTTGCTGCCTCCACATACATCCCAGGACATCTTGTTCCACTCCTGCTGCACAGGAGGAAGGCCTTGCCCTCCAGCCCCAAGTCATACTGACTACCTCCATATTCGTCTCCCCAGCTCTTCCCCAGCACTGTCCCTGAGGGGGCGGGGGGGGAGAGTCACCTCATGGACCAGCATTTGAGGGCTTCTCCAGCTAGCACTAAAAATACCCAAGGCTCATGTAGGTAAACTCAGAGAGTTATCTTTTTCCCTCTCCAGCCCACCCTCCATATTCCCTTAGACTTCCCTACTGGGACAACCTTCTTCTTCACAGGGGTCCTTGGGTGTCCAATGAACCCTACACTATTTGAGAAAGAGGGAACAGGGATAATTGTGTTTTTTCTATAAGACCCTCACACTTTCTAGGGATGGCCCTTCCCACCTAGAATTAGCCTCTGCTCCCTCACTCCCACCAAGGATTGCTCTATTATTCTCCCACTTTTTACCATTCACTTTCCATAACTGTTCCCAGGGTATAACTAGGAATGAGAGAGCGAGTACCACCACTACAAGTGAGACCCTGGGTAGGAAAAATGCCAAAGTGGACTGGGGTAAGGAGTCAGTGGTGGGAGTGATTGAGGGTCAAGACCAGCCTCATTCGAACTTAGAATATCCCCCACAGTGGGCACCTTCTAGAGAGTCAGACAGTATCGACCAGGTTAATAGGTGATATCATGATGTCAACTCATCTACCCAATATTTCAACGCACTTTTCCACTTTCCTCCTAGTTCTGATGACCTGGACTCACTCAGGCTTAAATTATATGTAATTCAGTGCCTGGGCTCTTAGAACTCACAGTATGCCCCTAGTGGTACCTCTCTCCCTTTTCTCCTTATAGAATGTCAGAGCTGGAAGGAGCCTCAGAAGAGAGAAGGTCAGACCTGGAAGAGACCTTAGAAAAATGTCAGAGTTAGGAGGGACATTAGAGATGACCTCCCCCAACCCCTAGGCAGGGAAGAGACTTGCCTAAGGGTCATCTAGAGTCAGCAACAGAACCCAAGCCTCTTGACTGCCCTGGTAAAACGTTTTCTACTGTGCAGTGCAAAGCCTACCCTGCAGGGGCCAAGTCTACCCAAGTCTCCAGGATTGACTTCTTCCTTCAGTGAAGACCCCACATACCCCCAGGGAGGGAGAACAGCTTTCAGGGCTCTGAAGCCAAGGCAGAACAGCTGTGTTGACAATCCCAGGGTCTAAATAGAGATGAGGAGCAGCTGTGCTGATAGCTGGCACCCTGCAGCTTTGCCCCCTTTCTTGAATCCCTGAAATGAAGGGGAGGATCCTCTGACCGGAATCCTCCAAGAGTTATTCATTCATTCCATAACCAGCATTTATTAAGGCCCTGCTGCATTCAAGGACCTATACTCATGGTAGATACACGAAAAAAAAAAAAGAAAACTGACAATTCTTTGCCTCAAGAAACTTACAGTCTACTAGAAGTGATACAATCTGCACATAAGTCCAATAGAAGGTAACATATGGTAGGAACAAAGGGAAGCTCCATAGAAAGAACTCAAGGATAATTTAAGGAGGAAGATATTACTCTCAGCTGAGGTCTCAGGGAAGGCTTCATGAAGAAGGTGACAACTCAGTATGACAATCTCAGTTGCTCCCTGAGACCAAAAGTAGGGCTTCAGTTAGAAATTCAGCCCCTGTATTTATTTACTGATTTAACAATTAAATTCCAACTTCCAAATAATGCAATGGCTTATTTCATGACATGGTGAGCTCCCCGTCACTGGAGGAGTCCAAGAAGATAAGTGTGCTACAATCAGGGAAAGGAAAAAAAAAAAAAAAAGAGTATGGCTGGGTGTGGTCAGTGATGATTTCCTGGAGGACATTAGGACCTGAGCTGGGCCTTGAAGGATGTTTAGGAGTTGGAGATGTGGAAAGGAAAGACAAGCCAAACAGCAGGAAGGCTGGAGAACAGAGGCCCCTGTGAAGTATTGTGGGTGTGGCATGGTAACTGGCCAGGGCCAGAAGAGAGGGGAATCCTTGAAAAGCCTGAGCTCCAAGAGGAGCTTGGCCATAACACTGAAGGTAATGGGGATCCTGTAGCTTCTTGAGCTGGGGAGGAACATGTGGAGAGCAGGCTTTGGACAGATTACACCACAGACAACCAGGGCCCTGAGGATCCAGGTCCCTTTTGAGGTTATCTATAAAACAAAAACCGTCAAGGCTCCTGAATTCAAGCACTGGGCAGAAAGTCTAGTTCTAGGTACTCCATTGAGGACATATAAAGTAGACTCACTCCCTGCTCCTGTAACCCATCTTTGCCTTTCCCTAGGAGGGCCCTTCTTAGACATTAGGGCCAAGCTTTTGTTTGCCAATGACAGAATAATTCCATCCCATGTGAGGCTGGGTGAAAGCAAGCCTTTTTTGGGAAGGAGTTGCTGGATCTAGGATTCCTTTCATCTACCTTCCCTGGGAGGCCGGAGTCCCCTTCCACAGGTCTATGTACTCAGTCATAAGGAACAACGATTAGGCCTTTCCTGATCCAGTCTGAAACAGAAAACTCAAGGTCAAGAGATCTATAAACCAGTTAGTTATGTTGGTTGATTTAATGGGAACCAAAATGGCACAAACATTCCTCCTGCCATTAGACTCATGGGTTGACAATGTTTTTCCTACCTCCTACTTCCTGGGACCCTAGTTCCCTGGTTGAGTTGGTTTCCATTCACCATTATATGTGGCTGGACCCAATTCAAGGCAGAATTACAAAGGAGGGAAATTCAATATCTCATTCTACCTTTGGGGCCAATTTAAGCATCAGTGAAGGAGATATTTTGGGTGAGAAAGTGGTTATCATGTTGTCCACAGCCTAGACTGTCTAGGGCCAGCCCTGCTCCCAACTTGCAAAACAGGCAGGATACCCAGTAGGGAATTTGAACCAAGGACTCTGCCTTTTGAAAGCTACCAGTTTCAATGTCAGAATGAACCATACCCAGCAGCAAGTTTGGCACTCTGAAGAAGATTCCCTGGGAACGAGTCCCTTCCTTGCCTTGCCCTGTCCTGCCCATGCCCTGCCCTGGTCTTCCTCCCAACTCCCTGGTGCCTAGGGATTAATTTGTCAGCAATGTTGCCAATAGTTTACTTGGACTTCACAAAGAGTGTGTTTTTTGCATCTCCACTCCAGGCTAAGCCAACAAAGGGTCACATGGACTGAAAGTGAGGGACAAGTGGGGAAGGAGAGTCAGGAGGGTAAGGCTGGGGACTGTGAGAAACATCTTGGATTAAAATGTTTTATCAAACAGGTCTAAGACCCAGAAAGGAAACTTTCTCTCTCTCAATAAGAAATTGGATCTAATAGCACCAGGCCTGAAGCCTGGCAGGATAGCGGTACGGTGAAACATAGACCCTTTCCTCCCTCTATGCTAATTTCTCTAATGTTGTAGGACATCCTGGCCTAACTAACATACTAGGCCTTGATCCTGGGTCCAGACTGATCCCTAATTCCTTCTCCAAATTGAGCCCTGACCCTGGTGACAACTTTTAGACCAACCCCAGACTGAACCCTAACTCTAGTCACAGGATAAACCCTAGACATACCCTGAATGCTTGTCACAGGATGAGCCCTGAGTGGCAGTGTTTTCAGAGACCTCCAGCCTCCTTTTCTGTCCCAGTCTGTGGGAATATTTCAGAATAATAGCACTCATGCTGTGGCTTCATCTAGAGTCCAGGGATGGGGAACCTGCAGCTTTGAGGATACATGTGGCGCTCTAGATCCTCAAGTGTGGCCCTTTGAATCCAAACTTCACAGAACAAATCTTTGTAGTAAAAGGAATTGCTCTTATGAAGTTTGGATTCAAAGGGCTGCACTTAAGGACCTAGAGAGTCACAAGGCCACAGATTCCCCACTCCTGATCTAGACTACCTCCTTCTCCATCCTGATCCTGAGATGTGGGTATGAGAATAAATGTGTATGAGTTGGGGGGTCGGAGGTGGGGGGACAGAGTTTAGAGAAGGAAAATACTAGAGTTCTTGGAGCTTATTAAAGTCCATTTGGGAGGCACCTGACTGTACACATGTGATTTGGGCGCAGCCTGAGTTTCTTCCTTGGTTCAGGGACCCACCAAGCAGACACTGTCTGATATTCTCAGTTACTTTTGGATTCTTGGCCATGGGAGTGTAAAGAACTTGTTTGCCTGAAAGAGCTGAAACCCAAACTTTCTTTGCATTAAAAAATCAGTCCTACATGGAGATGTTCACCCATAAAGACATCTGCATATGCACACATGCACACATAAGCATACACAGGACTACACATACATACACACATATAATATAAATACTCAAGTATGTGCACTCATTGGTAAGCCACAAAGCAGTATAGAAAACATGAACTAATTATCATTATTATTAGATACGTGCCCAGATGTGCTCCCAATTAAAACCTATTGAATTTGATTTAATAAACATTTTGGAAATACTTATGTGCAAGGCTTTGTGCTTGTTGGCAGTAGAGAGATGCAAAATGACAGTCTCTTACATCAGAAAAACACAGTCTGTTAATGCGGATAGAGCATGAACACAAGGGAATACTGGGAAGAGTGTGATGGGAACAAAGAAAAGATCTAGAAAAAAATGTCCCAAGAAAAATCTAAAAGAAAGAGATCACTTTCAATTGAAAGGATGAGGGGAGGCTTCATGGAAGAGGTGGCACCTGAGCAGAAGTCTGGAGGAAAGTGATTATTTTAATATGCCAAAGAGGTTTATTTGACTTCTAGACTTCAGCTCCCTGATCTGTAAAATGGGGGTCATAATTCTTACACTATATATAATGACCTCCCAGAATTGTTGTGAGTAATGAACTCTGTATAAACTTTAAGTACTATATAAATATGAGCTATTAGTATTCAAAAGATTTGTGAGGGGCAGCTAGGTGGCACAGTGAATAGAGCACTGGCCTGGGAGTCAGAATGACCTGAGTTCAAATCCGGCCTCAGACACTTAACACAAAGCTAGCCATGTGACCTTGGGCAAATCACTTGACCCCAATTTCCCTGCCTTCCCCCCTCCAAAAAGAAAAAAAAATTGTGATTCCATCAGTGTAGCTGCTCCTTCCATCAAAGAAGATTGCAAGGCCTCCACAACCTGGTAGATAGACTTGGTGAATTGCAATTCCCCCCAAAAAATCATCTTCTGGTGGCCAACTTGGGGATGCCATTGAGATGGCCTGAACAAATATATGAAGGAGGCAGATGGCAGGCTGATTTCAAGGAAAAGCTGGTAGTTCAGTTTTCTAGGAATGTAGAGTACCCAAAGCGACATAGAGAAAAAGGTAAGTAGGGATGGTAAGTATGAAGGGGCTTAAGTGCTAGGCTAAAAATTTCATATGTTATCCTATAAGTAGTAGGGAGTCACTGAATATTTTTGAGCAAGAGAGTGACATAGAATCACAGAATCTTAGAGCTGGCAGGAATCTCAAAAGATATCAAGTTCAACCTATACCCAAAAAAGGATCTTCTCTACACCACACTCAATAATCTCATCCCGCCTTTTCTGAAAGACCTCAAGTGAAAAGGAACCCACAACCTTCTAAGTCATCCTATTCCACTTGGGGACAGTTCTAAATGTAAAGAAGTCTTTCCTGACATCAAAGGCCTAAGTCTTCCTCTTTTCAACCTCCACTGTTCCTTGTTTGGCCCTCTGGGCCGAGCAGAACAAGCTTATTCTCTCTTCTGTGGGAAAATCCTTCCAATTCTTAAAGACAGCTATTTTGTTTCTCATAATTCTCTTCTCCAAGCTAAACAACCCCAGCTCCTTCAACTGATTCTTGCATACATAGCATGATCTCAAGACCCTTTAATATCCTACTTGCCCTGCTATGGACATTCTCTGCCTTATCAATGTCCTTCCTATAATGTATTCTCAATGTTGCCAAATGGAGCTAAAGTCACACAACTGAGATGACTGGGTCCATTATACATATGATATCTAGCCTCAATTCTCCCTAATGAATTTTCTATCTGACTCCCCAAAGGAACTATTCCAAACCTTTTCTTCTCAGGCTTCCCATAATCACCTCTTTCCTTCTCCACTTCTCAACTTGCTTCATCTTTTTACTAAGAAAAGAGACCATTAGACAGGAGCTCCCTTTTCCCCTTCTCTATATTTCAAAACTCCGTGACATCATCCTTCATTCTCATCTCCTTTATTCCAGTCTCTGATAAAGAAGCCTTTCTCTTTGCCAATCCCTCTAAAACTATGTTGGGTCATTGGATCTCATCTCCCTGCCAAAATCCTCCAGTAAATTTGTCCCTCTACACTCTCTCTCTCTCTCTCTCTCTCTCTCTCTCTCTCTCTCTCTCTCTCACACACACACACACACACACACACACACACCCTTGAATCTCTTCCTATTAACTGGTTCTTTTCCAACTGCTTATAAACAAATCCAGCTTCTCCCTATCCTCAAAAAAAAAATCACTTCACCCTACTATCTCCTCAAGCTATATCCCTCCTACCCTTTCACAGCCATACTTCTAGAAAAAATTGTCTCCTCATGGTGCTTCCACTTCCCATCTCATCTTATTTCTCAATCCTTTACAATCTAGCTTCCAACATCCTCACTCAACTAGAACCACTCTCTCCAAGTTTGCCTATGATTTCTTAATTCCCAAATTGAATGATTTTTTCTCAATCCTCATCCTCCTTGACCTCTCTACAAGGTTGACCACCTGTTCTCCTGTATATTTTCTTCTTGCTGGACTTTCATGACTACTCTATCTTGGTTCTTCTCCTGTCTGTCTATCCTATCTTCTCTTTAAATGAATGAATGAAAATGCATTTATTCATATGATATGCCAAGCACTATGCTAAGTTTTAGAGATATAAATATAAAAATGAAGACAGTCCCTGCTTTCAAGGTGTTAACACTCTAACAGGGATAGATAATACATAAGAAGAATTATTTTGGTAGGAAAGTTACAGGAATGATAAGTAGAGCCATAGAAGAAAAGACTGACATACCTTTTTCAGGAGTAATGAGTCTGAATTTAATTATGGTTCCAGAACTTGAAAGAAACAGAAGAGTGGCAGAACTAGGATTTGAACTCAGGTCCTCTGTTTCCAATTCCAACATTTCCCACTCTACCATGCTGCCTCCCAAACAACACAATGGCAAACTTATAAGAGGCATCATGATATAGTGGATAGAGCAAGGGAACTGGAGTCAGGAGGAGCTAAGTTCAAATCCCAACTCAGAGATTTGCTGACCATGGACAAGTCACTTAACTTCTCTTAGGCATAGTTGCCTCATTTGTAATATGAAGGGGTCTTTAAGGTGGTCTTTAAGGTCTTTTCCACCTCTAAATTTACGATCCTATAAAAGTGCGAGAGACTTCAGAGTCAGGAGCCCTGGGTTCGAAAACAATTTAACACATTTAACAAGCTCGTCAACCTTCAGCAATTCACTTTATCCCTCTAGACCTCAGGCTCCACATCTATAAAACAGGGGTAATACTCTTACTACCTACTTCATAGGTTGTTAATTTTTTGAAAACCTTAAAACACTACATAAATGTGTATTATCATGTACACACAGACATATGCATATGTTCACTGCTGAGCCTTAGCTGGTCCAGCAAAGTGGAAACAGAAACCTAAGCAAAGTAGAAGTCAACTTGCCCTTCCCAATTCCAGGCAATTTCCAGTAGCGCTGGGTTCTGGGAAGTCCTCAGTTACCTGAGTGGAGAGGATCCCCTCCAGACAGAAATGGCTATGAGCCATATGGGCCAATGCCAGAGGTCCAAGAGTACCATTCCATGATTCTACTACTGTTCATAGCACAGTGCCCGATGGCAGCTCCAGTCATCTGCCCCATGCTTCCCCCTAGTGGGCTATATGTGAATCACAGCATTGAAAGAACTTTCAGACCCCGGAATCAGGGCAGGTAGTTCAACCATTTTTCTTCCGTGCACGTGGGGAAAAGGAACTGTGGATACATACCCCTGGGGAAAGTGCACCTCTCTGATCATAAGCCCAATTCAACCTTTTAAGGCCAACTCAAGACCACTGTCTAATCATTATCTTTTATTTTTCCTATCCTTAGGACCCCAAACACTATTCTTCATCTGGATGGTGATCTCTTCCCCTCAGTTCTTTCCCAGGCCATCACCCCTACACTAACCACACTCACTCTCCTTTCCCTTTCTCCACTCCTTAGTGAATTCAACACTACACTATCCTCTACACCTGCATTCCTTGCTCTTGCTGTTCATACCTTGACAGGTGGCAACTTTGCATCACTCCCACCACTACCCCCCTTTGCTCCTATATAATGTCATGTCCACTACAGATTTATATTACAATCTCAACCGGACCCTCATTGCAGCAAGACAGTCCTTTAACACTCCACTAATGGAGTCACTATCCCACTTACTGCCGTGACTATGGCAAACTTCATCCCTCTTCTGCCTTACACAACACTCCCCTCCCCAAAACTCTCAGCTGGGGACCTTGCCTCATACTTGACAAAAATAAAATAAAACAAAATCGAAGCCATTCACCAAGATCTTTCTCTTCTCCCTTCCTCCACTTCTCCCATCACTCAGATGTCTTGCCCCACTATCGCCTCCTCCAAACATCTCACATGAATAGGTGACCCTTTCTCCTTGACAAGGCAAAACTTCAATGGGCATATTTTCCTATTCCATCCTGTCTTCTCCAGTGGATTGCCCCCACTCTCACATAGATCTTCAATCCATGCCTACTGCTCCTTCCCTGTTGCCTATAAACCCATGTTTCCACCACCCTTAAAAAACCCTTACTTGAACAATTCTGACCCTTTTACTTTTCCCTCTATCTACTCTTACTCAATGATCTCTCAGTTCTCATAGGTTTAATTAATATCTTTATGTAGATGACTTGCAGATGTATATATCCAACCCTAGTCTCTCTCCTGTCTTCCATATCCAACTCTTTGTGACCTCATTTTGGGATTTTCCTGGCAAAGATGCACAGATAGTAAATGTCTAAGTTGCATTTGAACCCATAAAGATAAATCTTCCTGATTCAAAGCCCAGCACTCTATCCACAGCCCAACCTAGCTGCCCTAGTTCCAACTCACTAACTGCCAAATTTGGAACTGTCAGACACCTCAAACAACATATACAGAACAACTCTTTTATTTTTCCCCTCAAACCCAACTCTCTTCTCAGGTTCTCTACAATTGTCAGGGGTGCCACCATTCTCCCAATCACCCAAACACGCATGTTAGTGTTACTCTCAACTCCTCACTTGCACTCACCCCACATAGCCATTCTCTTGATGAATCTTTTAATTTCTACATTCACATCTCTTGCATATATCCCCTACTCTCCATTTACAAAGACTCCACCCTAGTACAGGCCCTCATCACTCCTTGACTCCATTACTGAAAAAGTTTGCTAGTTGGTCTCCTTCCTCGTATCTCCCCACTTCAATCCATCCTCCACTATGCTACCAAAGCAATCTATACCATATCAACTCACTCAATCAATCAATTTGAATGGTTTCCTACTACCTACAGGATCAAAAACAAAATCTTGTTTGGTTTTTAAAGTTCTTCACAACCTATGCCCATGTACGTACACACACACACACACACACACACACACACACACACACACTTTCTTTTCATTTTGTATTCTTCAATTCTGTACCTTTTCATTGGCTGTCCCTTATGCCTAAAATGCAGTCTTTCCTTACCTCTGCCTCCTGACTTCAAGACTTAGCTCCACCTTCCACAAGAAGCCATTCCTTGTTCCAGCCACCTTCCCCCACCTCCACTGCTACCAGCTTTCCCTCTGAGATTGTCATCTATCTTTTACAGACATAGTTATTCACATGTGGTCCTTCCCATTATAATCTGAGACCTCTGAGGTCAGCGACAGGGCTATTCCAATTCTTTATATCCTTAGTGTTTAGCACAGAGCTTAAAATATGGCAGATGCTTAATAAATGCTTTTTGACCAAGCTGATTCACCACTAAATGCAAAAGATCTTCAAATGAACTGCTGTAGAGCTATTCCTTCCCTCTTGTACTTGGAAAATAATCGAACTTAAGACTTTACATTTGTTCCTATTAAAAAGTTTATTTTCTTCGATTCAGCCCATCATGACTTAGTTACTGTTAGTTTTAGCTAGCCTCATCTTTGTACTACTTGCATTATAAGCATTCTAAAGCTTTTGTTCAAGTCACTAAAAATGCCATTAAAATTGTACAAAACACCTTACTCCATATTCCCAAATACATTCTAAATGGATAGTGATTAAGTAAAGGTCATACTTTACCAAAAGTAAAGGGTAAAGATTAATTTCTTTAAAAATTATAAGAGAAACAAATCATACCTCTCACAGCTATAGGTAGACTATATTCTTAACCAAACAAGGGATAGAGACAATTACAAAAGATAATTTTAATTACATGCAACTGAAAATATTCTACACAAAGTTAATGGAGCTATGACAAGAAGGCATTGAATGGGAAAATCTGTATGCAGATCAATATAGAATATATATATATCTTTATATATCTATATTTGTCTATATTATGTGTATGTTTGTATATACACGTCTATATACTTATATATGACCAACAGCCATTCCCCAATAGTAAGTGATCAAAAGATATAGTTCTCAAAAGAATTACAAACCAGCAACTATATGAAAGGACGCTTCAAATCCTATTTATAGCAGTACTTTTTTGTGATACTAAAAAACTGGAAACAAAGCAGATACCCCATTGATTGGGGAATGGTTAAACAAACTTCAATAGGTGAATGTAATGTGATATTACTGAGTAATGTGATATTACTGAGCTATAAGAAATGATAGACATGAATACCAAGAAGCATGAAAAAAATCAACTGATGAAAAGTTAAGCAGAGCCAAGAAAATATACAAAATTACAATGTAAATAAAAAGAACCATTAAAAAAGAGGAAGCGAATGTTGCAAAATTACAAAGAACAAGCATGGAAAGAAATATAAGATATCCCATCCAGCCCCTGTGCAGAGGTAGGAGGTTCACAAATGTAGAATATTGCACATATTTTCAGTTTTTCAATATACTGTGATCAGTTTGCTGATTTTTTTTCCTTTTCCTTTTGCCTTTAAAAAATATTTATGAGACAGCTTTCTGGGAGAAAGGGGAAAGATATGAGGGAAAATTATGGTGACTTAAAAAAACAAGTAACTTCAATAAAATCTTTTTCAGAAAATTGCACAAAGCCAAGCCTTAAGGTCATGCCACTAGCAACCTCTTTCCAAGCTGACTTCAAATCCTCCAGGTCCAGCCATACTTCTAGTTCTAAATCCACCTAGCTACAATACTATACTATTCTAGTCCCTTACTTTTTCTCCCTTTCCATCTCCTCCCTCAAAGGAAAAAGCAAGGAAATGTAAAGATGTTTTTATTACCTCAAAAATCAGAATTATTCAACCTGACTGTAGCAGCAAGCACCCCAAGCATCCCCAGGGTGGCTGCCAACACAGGTTCTTAGATCTGCTTCGTTAAAGGAAAGCAACTCAAAATGGGTTAACAAGCTTACTTTAATCAGTCAAACATATATCGTTTACCTAGTTCAGGGGAAAAAGGTCAGCACCCCGAACTTCACTGTATACAGACATAATTATCAAGACAGAGAAACAGATGAAGTAGCCAGATTTCCAAACCGTCCAACCATTACATCCATACCACATCAACATCTGGGTTTTTCAAAGTCGGGGGGCTCTCAACAACGGCTTCCCAGAGTCTCATCTGATCAAATCACAGAACACTTCTCAAAGTGAGCCCCAAAACAAAGCCTCAAATCTGTGTTTACATAGCCTTCTCCTGGCTCAGAGAATTTAACAACCTTCTGGACCCACTGGCCAATCAAAAAGTATCTACTGAAAAACAAGCCTCCCACCCCAGGCTCAGGCTGCACTTTAGCCTAGGGGCAGGGAAGATCTTAAAAATTTACATTCCCATTACACTGACCCAGAGGACACTCCAAACATTCACAAATAATTTACAGCAGGACAAAAACTGTGTATTTTTATTAGTTTGGCAAAAGTTTCATAAGAATGAATGAAAAAAGTATACTCAGCCTAGCATACTTTTAAAAAGCATACTCTGCATACTTAACACATACTCAGTACTAAACAGTTGTTAGAACTTTCCCCCTAAGATGTCACATAGCACTTTGCACCTCTCTAAATATTAGTAAATATGTATATTTATTAATAGTTGCAAAGCTTATAATTGTAGTAGTAATAATAGTTTTAATAGTTATAAAAGTTGTATAGTAGTTAAATTCTGAGTTTGAGTTCCTTGTATGCTTAGTGATGTGATCTTCAGAAAATCAAATGTTTCCTTATCTATAAAAATGATAATTGTAATTCTCTTACAAGTCGGTTGTAAGTGTTTTATATCCCTTAGAACCCTGTACAGATGAGTTATTAAACAGAGTAATTGTTTTCACTCATTCCCTTTACCACAATCATATTGAGTCTATCTGTCTTTGGCTTGGACAGGATTAGATAAAGAGTTATGAACAGTGGTTACTCTTCATTTGTTTTAAACAAGTATGGTTTAATGAAAGGGTGTTCCTGCTTCCTCAGAGCTTCAGAGTTAAGTCAATGTCTGTGTTACAATAAGGTAGAGAGAACCCAGCTTTCCATATGGTAGTCTAGTTGGTGAGAAAAAGGTTAAGAAGCCAGCTATTTTGAAGCACCCAAGAAACAAACTCAAGTTGATGGCCCTAATGGGTCTAAGCACTGCCTCCCCAATTCTATCAGGTACAGAAAACACCAACCTTCACACTTAAGATTTTTTTCCTGAAGTTTATTATAAACTAAGTTCAAAGGCAGTAAGACAACTATTTACAATTTTCCAGGTGGCAAACATGGAAAGAACAACTGAGCAAGGCCTACAGGATCTTAGGGTCTTGGTGGACGCATCCCTGGAGGTGGAGGACCTGTGAAGGAAAGAAAAGATGAAACAAAAATCTAACAGGCTAGTGTGCACAAGGCACTGAATCCTGGCCCGGGGCTGAGGGCACAATCACCATCCCATAGCTAAGAGGCAGTATAACTTTGTAAAAAGAGCACTACACTATGATTTGAGAGACCTCAGTTTCCAGTGGTGATGCCACTATCATACTGTATGATCTTGGGCAAGTCATTCCCTTCCCACCCCCACCACTGACTGTCCCCCCGCTTAGGTTCCTCATTCATAAAATGAAGGTGTTACACTAGCTGACCTCCAAGGTCTATGCGGCAATAGAGCATAAATGTTATTGTTAGAAGAGACAATACAAATTGCATTAAGTCCTATTCCCTAGTTTCAAAGAGAAAAAAACTAAGGTTAGTTCTAATATTCTGATTATAGTCAGGAAATGGGCCTTTGTGAGATCCTGAGTCTATTCCACATCCAGATTAAAATGTAACTGGGAAATGTTTAACAAAATAAATAAAAATACAATAAAACATAATGCTAAATTGTGGTTTTCTAAGTTAACATGTGGCCAGCAGGGATTCATTTATATTTGTTTTTGACACCATTCATCTCAACAGCACATGAAATTGCTTGTGTGTGTGAAATTCAAATTTCCATCTGCTAAGCACAGAAAACAAGGGTCTGGACATTTTGAACAGCATACCAGGCTGTAAAAAGCAGTGGCAACACAATACACACAGGTCACACACATCACATTTAACACTAGAAAGATTAAGAATACATCAGAGGACCAAGCTTTGTTAACTGATGCAGTGCCTTTTTTATCCATAAGGCAAAGAAAATAAAGACAGTAGGATGAAAATTTTTATTTCAAAATAAAATTGTATCCCTGGCCCTTCTAACTCATAGTGACTTCCTTGGGCAAATCATTTCTCCCCTATGAGTCCTTTGAAGACAGGAACACTACTATTTACACTTAAAGGATTATTCTAAGGATCATAAAAGGTCATAGATAAAGAAATAAAAAAGAACCTTAAGGGTCATCTCTACAACACCCTCATTTTACAGACGAAGAAACTGAGAGCAAGCCAAGGTTAAACTTGCCCAAGGTTACAGAGGCAGTAAATAGAAGATCTAGCATTCAAATCCTTTTTACTCTTAATTCTCTGCCACTTCTATAGCATAACTTGATGAAGTGCTTTAAAAGATAAAAGATTCAGTACAAATTTAAAGATCAGAATTTCAGAGCTGAAAATGATCTTATGATCATAACAAAAAATTCAGGAACTGATAGGTATCTTAGAACACTGAATATTAGAATTAGAAGGGCACTGAGAAATTGTCTATAGCCCAACCTCTCCCTAAAGTCACCCTGACTTTAATATCCTTAACATCACTATTCCAAAGCACTCACCTCTCATTCCTGGAGGAGGGGGTCTCATGCCAGGAGGAGGCATGCCCATTGGTGCTCCTCGACCAGGGGGCATCCCCATTGGAGGGCCCATGGGAGGTCTCATTCCAGGTGGGGGAGCCATCATGCCTACAACAGAGGAATCAAAGTAAACTAGCTGAGTGTTTGTCTTGGGGGAAAAAAAAGCCACAAAGAGCTCAAAGGTCCACCACCACTCTCTCCTCCAACCAGCCATCCCCATATCCCTGGGATCTAAACTCAGGAACCATGGCTTCTTGTAGCTCATCCCCTGCCTTGAAGTTGTATCTCAAGGTATGAGCCTTGACTAAGACACACAGCTGGACCTCAGAGTAATCCTGCTGACTGAACCTAGTTCCTCATCAAGTTCAGACAAGGTCATACTTCATCACTAATCCAGCGGAGGGTCTCTCCCTTCAAATAGCACTGGTCCCTGAGGCTCTTTACCTGGAGGAGGTGCTCCTCGGCCCATTGGTGGGGGAGGTACCCCTCGACCTGGAGGATATTGTGTTGGGGCCCCTGCAATGCTGGCTGTGGCGGCGGCAGCTGCAGCAGCAACAGTTCCTCTTCCCTGTGGAGTCATCACCTAGAAAGAGAAGGAACATCAGAGGATGTCAGTATAAAATCATGGGATCCTAGAGCTAGAAAAGACTTAGGAGATCCAATCCTCAACAAATAGATACATCATCACTTAAATATCTCCAATATCAGGGAGACCAATACCCACCTGAAAGAGTCTAATCCATTTTAGATAGCTATAAATGGTAGTTTTTTTCACACAAAGACGAAATTTGCCTCCCTCAACCTTCCACCCTGAGGTCAATAATCAAATCCTTCTTTCACATGATGACCCTCAAATATTTGAATATGTAATCAAGATCCCAATGAATTTGCCCATTCTCCAGGTTGGTTTCCTCTCCCCAACTTTATTACCATCCCAAGAAGAAAAAGTGTCAATGTCCTTTCTAAATTCATTTTCTAATTCTGAATTCAAATACACCCATTTTGTTGCAGATTTAACAGTCTGGGATTCAGTCACTGCTACCATAGCTTGGTAATGAGCTTCTTCCTAGGGAATTCAGACAAAAAACACAGGAGTACTGAGCAAAACACAGATATTTTACTAAAACTAAGTCCTACTGAATAGTGATAATCTGACTTCCTGAGAGCATGGCTCTTGGCAATGCAAAGGTCTAATGGCCCAGTTAAAAGCACTGAGTTGGGGTGGCCAGGTAGCACAGCGAGTAAGAGCACCGGCTCCAGTGTTGAGAAGACCTAGAGATCAAATCCCAGGCTCAGATACTCAGCACCACACCCAGCAATAACTGGCCGTGTAACCTTGAGCAAGTTACTTAACCCCGATTGCTTAAAAAAAAAAAAAACACTGAGTTGTAGCAGAAGGTATGACATAATGGAAAGTATAGGACAGTGAAAGAAAGACAAACTTCAGTCACAGGACCTAGAGTTCATGGCTTGGCTCTACTACCTACTTCTTCTGATGCTTATATAAGTGTGATCTTGGGTAAATCACCTCAGACCTCTTTAGACCTCAAGTTTCCTTATGTGTAAAATTAGAGTGTTGGACTAAATATTTAAGATCCCATCCAGGGCTAGATCTCTGATTGTCAAGAGTCTTGTAATCAGAATATATGAATTTATATCCTGGAGCTGACACTCTAGCTTTATGACCCTGGGTAAATCACTTCAGCTCTCAGAGTCTGTTTCCTCACTTGTAGATTGGAAATAAGACCTGCACTGCCTTACCACACGGGGTAATTATGAGAAAAACACTTTTTACATTTTGAAATGCTAAAGAAAGTTTCCCAGACTATGTAATTATTTAAATATTTTCTCTATTTCTGGCTGCATTTAGAAGCTGTGGGGTGAATCAAGGAAAAAATTGGACCTTTGGACAGCTCAAACATGTACTAGCTATCACTTCACCTCCACTTCATCACTTAATCAAATGGATAATAGTTCAGGGAAGTTCTTATGAAAAAAATACTTAGTATTATAAATATATATATATATATATAAATATAAAATACTTAGTAATATCTGTTAGAAGTTATGAGGAAAGTGACAAATTTTTAAAACTATCATATTCATTTAGAGCTTTCAAAAACACATAATATTAAATCACAAATGATTAAAAGGTTGAAAATCATATTTTTACTCGTTTCAAAAAATACAAATTGCTACAGCACAGCAATTAGCTCCTTCCTAGTAAAAGCTTACAGCAAGTAGGCAAAGCGCATACATTTAACCCATCCCAAATTTATACTACCAAGGTTTATACTTCTTCATAGGTTCTTATCAAGACCTCAGAGGCTCAAGATGAAACTCTTTAATCACAATTACAATTCACAATGATAATTTTTTCCCCTGCACATCTGTTTTTTAAGAGCCCCCACAGGAAGTTTAGGGGCCACATGCAACTTTAGGGTTAGTACAGGCTGATTAACTCAGCTCTTAAACCGCTCCCAACATATAATGCCCAGAGGCTTATATATCCCCAGGCCTCCGTTATGAATCCTCTACTCTCTCACAGACTTTATCCGTTCCCATGGATCCAATTATCTAAAAGCAGATGACTAACAAATCTACATATTCAGTCCTCACTTCTCACCTGAACTGCAATCCTACACCACTAACTTGCAGAACATCACCTAAATCTCTCAAAGGTATCTAAAATACAACATAACCAAAAAAGACCTCATCCCCACCCCCTAAAAAAACTCTTGCCCCTAACTTCCATATTTGTCAAAGATAAGATCTTAAAGTCATTCAAATTTGTGACTCTAGTTATTTTTACTTCATTCATTTTCAAGTCCCATATCCAAATTATCTGCCAAGTCTTGTCAATTCTACCTTCACATCTCTCACATCCACCCTCTTCTCTCCACTTAAAGTGCCCAAATCTAGTTCAAAACCTCCATCACCTTTCCCCTTGACTACTGAAATAGCCTCTAGTCATTCCATTCTCCAACCCATCCTCCATATAGCTGCTAAAATGATATTCCTCAAGTAAAGAGCTGATCCTGCCACTACCCTTCTAAAGAACCTCTAGTGGCACATTTCCTCTTGACTCTAGGACAAAATACAAGTGTAAACGTCTCGGAATAGCATTTAAAGTTCTTCATGTTCTGACTCCAGCCTATCTTTTCACAATGAGTATGTTACTGCCCATCACAAATGCTATATATAGCTCAGTCAAAATGACCTACTTGCTCTTCCCCCTCTATACTATTTCCTGCTTTTGAGGCTACTCTCTCCATCCTCATTTCCACCTTATAGCTGTCAGTGCTGCCCACCCCAAGATTACTTTGGATCTATTGTATGTATCTGAAATAATCTTATATACTGTTCCTCCCTTCCCCAATAGAGTAAGCTCCTTTAAGCCAAGGATACTTATTTTTGCCTTTGTATCCCCAGTGCCCTGGCATATAGCAAGTGTACAATGAATAAAGTGGACTGCTTTTAGCACTGCTCCTACAACTATCCCCTCCTTCCATATAGAATTCCAAGTTCCTGTAGCTCCTCACCTGTTGAGATGGCCCTCCTACCCCTCGGACAGGCCCTGCTAGCCCTGCAGGAGCTTGGGGCATTGGGACACCGGCAGGCACACCTCTCCCCGCTGCTCTGCCAATCCCAGGACCTCCTGCAGCTCCAGCAAGTGGCACTCGAGCAATACCAGTCTGAAATAGGAAAAAAAAAAAAAGTAAATTCCACAGCACAGGGACACAAAAGAGAGGTACCTTTACCAGGGCAAACATTAACTTCCAAATCTGCAGGACATCTAAATCTACTGACCAAGCTCCGTGTGCAACCACCACCCTGACCACTTTTAACCACCAAGACTAGTTCTACGTTGAGAACATATATGTGATCACTTAACCAATTAAAAGTCTCAGTTCCCAAAGTGCACCATCTATCTCACAGGGTTAAAGAAAGCTTTTTTAAACTCTTAAATGCTATACTTATGACTCTCAAAAGTTTAAAAAAAACCTCAGAGGTCAACTAGTCTAACACATAGAAAGGTTTTTGTTCTAGATTGCTCTCTAAGGTCCCTTCTATCTTTATGATTTTATGACTAAAAACTCAATGTGTAATCACTATCATGTATTTTCGGTCCAGTCTACTGGCTGTCTTTAGGGTTCTGTGGCAAGGAATCCAATACTACAAAATGCTCTGGTCTAACAAAGTATGGTATAGTGAAAAGAACTAGGAAGTTGATGCCAAAAGACCTGACTCTTAAGTTAAATTAAATTAAATCCTGGCTCTTCTACTTTACCAGCTATGAACTATGTGACCTTAGATTAGGCCTATATGACATCCAGCTTATGTCCAAAGGATCTCAGGCAGCTCGAAAAATATGTAGAGGATGTAAAAGAAAGTAAAGACGTAATGAGTGCTTTGTCTGTGCCCCATCTGCCTTCCACTAGTTACTACTGTGCCCATCGTGTAATTTGGCAGGTGCCACTGTGCACTAGATCCAGTTTGTCACGTGACCCTCGGCAACCAACCATCATCAATTTGTCTCTAGTCTGAGAGGAGGGAAAGTTACATCTTTTGCTTATTTTTCGGTCGTTACTGGTGCTGAACAGGGACGAAGTGAGTGCAGCAAAGTAATTTTTTTTAACATTAATGTAATTTCATGAAAAATAAAAATCTTGGGGCAGCTAGATGGCACAATGAGTAGAGCACTGGCCCTGAAGTCAGGAGCCCTGAGTTCAAATCCGGACTCAGACATTTAACACTTACCAGCCATGGGACCCTGGGCAAGTCACTTAACCCCAATTGCCCTGCCTTCCCCCATCCAAAAAAGAAAGAAAAATCTTAATAAGCATAACTAATTGATATTAATTGAAATTTCCTCTTTTAAATATGGTTTATCTGTAAAATAGCTTAATCACTAATTATACCTTTACTTGCAAAGTAAGCTGCTAAAAACCTATCTGTGGCCCAAAGAAGTTTAGCCTCTTTTAACTTTGGTCCCTACCTACTGCCAAGCTGTACAGATCTACCTTAGATAATCACATCTCTCTGAGTTGCAGATATATATAAATGTATAGAGATCATAATGATTTTACTACCTACCTTATTGGGCTGTTGTGACAAAAGACCTTTTTAACTTTGTAAAATGATACAGAAAGAGGCACTGTTATTATTCCAGAAAGAGTACTTGACTCTCAGTACTCACTCCAAGATGGGGGCTTCCCCATCACCTCAAGACCACACTGATTCCTGCCTTACATCTTTGGGAGGTGGCCCCTCCACGGTCATTGAGACTAGGTTCTCCCCACGTAGCAGCACAAGGCCCAGAACTCGTTTCTCTTCCCTTTCTGCTTGTTTTGAGTTCTTCGGCCTGAAGATGGGGAGAAGAAAAAAAAAAGACCTTACTTTTATGGACAGGATTATTAAGTCACTGCCCATATTGTATTTCCTTGTGACACACTCCCAGCATCCTCCCCAGCTTCTCATCCCAACTTCAGATCTGACATAAAGTCATTTGCAGGAATTAAAACAAGATCCAGTCCATTCCCAGACACTTAACTGATATAGCAGAAAGAGGCAGAAGAACAGATTTGGAAGACAAAAAACCTAGATTCAAATCCCAGCTCTGCCACTGACTAGCTATAATTTGAGCAAGTCACTCCCCTTCTCTGGATCTGTCTTTAATCTAAAAATAAAAGTGTTGGACTAGATTGTTTCTAATGTTCCTCCCATCTCTAAACCCTGTGAAAATTAGCCCCTCTTGCTTGGATATGGACCAGGACAATTCTCAGGTCCCAGGATTGGCTGTCTCTCAGAATATCAAAAGTAAAACAACCTTGGTGGTGGTCATCCAGTTTCTACTTGAAGACCTCCAATGACATGGAGTTCACTACTTCTACAAGAAAGTAAATCACCCTTTCAGAAAGCTCTAATTGTTAGGGAATTTTCCTTTAGACAATTAAAATCTTCCTCTCTCTACTTTATTTCTAGACCTGTGCTCTGGGACTAAACGGAAGTGAGCCTAATCCTAATTCCTCTTTCACAGGAATTTTAATACTTCATTAGCTCCCAGTACAACCTAAGAGATGTGTTATACAGAAATATCCCCAAGAGACAAAGCAGAAAACTTTTGGTAATAAAAGGGTTCAGAAATTAGCATTTACATTTATAGCAGGTTGAATGTACAGCACAGTACAGTAGTTGAAAGCTTTTAGGAGTTGCGGTCCTACACTTAGTAGTTCTTTTTTTTGCTTTTTAAGCTTTAGACTCTTACCTCTGCCCCTTCAAAAACACTGAAATTTGACCTGTGATTCTGGATCACGATTCAGTAACTATATTCTGAGCATCTGTTATATATAACAGTGCTCTAGGATGATGCCAAGACAGTAATATATAGGCTGGGTAGATAGCAACCCTATCCCAGCACAAGTGTACCCAAGCCATAGTTATTTCTATATCCCATGTATGGTAAGGAGAACAAGGTAACCCCATATTATTCCCAGTGTCCATAACAGCAAAATGCATATTGTGGCTATTTTAAAAATACATGCTGGATGAATAGCCATACTGGTCCAAATATAGGAAGCACCTTTCCTCCAAACTCTGCTTGTAAAAAACATGAACATATTCTATAATTAATGTTAGGGGTTTTTTTTTTATTTTTTTTTTCCTTTTAGAGAGATCTTCTCTTAGGAACGTAGTCTATATGGAGATCAATTCAGTACCTATAAAAGTTATTTCCTATTTTTACCTGTATCTTCAGCTAGTGCCCTCCTTCATACAGTCCCATAAACTCCCAAAACACTGACAGTATCTTCCTTAGTCAACTTGAATAGCCCTGCAGCTGACCATATGCTAATATGCTCACTCCTATACTCCTAATCTAAGTGATACTATCACTATAATGTTCCTATCTATCTGGGTAACTTGCCTTACCCTCCTGTACTTGATTTCTCTCAGAGGGACAAAGGACAACTGCCGTCTACTCCTATTAGCTGCCAGATCAATAAGCTCCTGCTGGCATTTAGTACCCCACTCACTCTGGACCTAAGTCCTCATCCTGGATTCTCTCCACTCAAGCCAGACACACACAAAAAAACACAGACCTAAAAGAAACAAAAGGTCATTAATAGGCTGATAGAAGGAAGGAAAATTGGAGCTCTACTCTTGGAAGCAAGAGACCTGGGTTCTAGTCATTCCCACCCCAACCGCTACCATTTTAACAAGGCATTTATCCTCTCTGGGTTGCCTAACCTGTAAAATGGAAATAATTTAGATGTCTTAGGGAAGGTGGCACCTAAACCAGATCATCCTGAGGTTCTTCTAGCTTAAAGACACAAGATTCTTACTGAAAAACACAGTTAACTTTGAAAACACAAGGGGTGACATTTAGCCATTGTTTCTCACCACTACTTTTTTTGCAGATGACAAATCATAGAAGGGAGCCTGGTATAATGGGAAAACCATTGGATGCAGGGGTCATAGAACTGAGGTTTGAATTTCTGCTCTGCTACTACTCTATGACTTTGCGCAAGTCACTTAGCACCTTTGAATTAGTTGCCTCTTCTATAAAATAAGGGGTTATACTAAATGATCCAGAAAGTCTCTTCCAACTCTGATTCTAAATCACTAGCCCCAAACACCAACCCAAGTGGTGAAGCCAGGCACTTACCCTGAAGAGGGTCAGGGGCTCCTGAAAGCTGCTTCAGAGCAGGCTGTATTGGGTGGGGGTGCCGTTTAGGCTGCAGCCTTACAGAGAGGCAATGAGGACAGAAAAGCAAGTTCTCCCCCTTAAAAACCTGTGGGGAGAACACGAGAGCCCTTTACCCCAGGGGGGCAAACAAGGAAAAGCAGAAACACAGCTCTCAGGCCAAGGGGTTCCAAGCACAGCTGAACTCCTGGGGAAGGCAGCATTCAGAGGGCACAGGGGAATCTCAGCTGGCTTTTCTTCAAAAAAAGGACACAACCACACAAACACAAGAAGCACAGCCAGGTCACAGCCAGACAGGGGTCAGCTAAACTACATCACCTGCCACTTGGGTCCCGCCCCCCCAATATTCTGCTGGGTGAACTGGGTTGTTCTCCTCCCACCAGGGCCCCTCCTCACTTGATCTTCCTGAACTCATCACAGTCACACAGGATCAAGTTCATGTGCTTGTCAAAGGCCTTGAAGGTGCCGATGAAGATGCGGCCGTCCTGCAGGATGCACCTCATCCTGTAGTCAATGTGCTGCAGCATCTTGCTGCTCTTGCCCACCGTCTGTGGGAAGCAAGAAAGAAGGGCCTAAGACACTAAAATCTGAATCCTTCCTTAACTCTACTTCTCTTTCAGTTCCACTCCCAGGGGAAGTCTAGCATAAAGGGAAGTGAATAGGGCTTGGAGTCAGGAGACCTACATTCTAGTCTTGACCTTGGATAAATCACTTACCCGCTCTGAACCTCAGCTTCCTCCTCAGTAAAATGGTTTATATGAAATTAGCTTTAATATTCTTTCTAGTTCTTGCACTCTTTGCTCTAAGATTCCCCAAGATAACATTCTGATTCCTGGAAGAGTCTTCTTTCACCTCTGCTTTTTAACACTGGATTTCTTCATTCTCCTTCCCTCCAGATAAAAAAACAGAACTTACTGCTTATGTAGTTTTCATACATAATCCAGTTATCTCATCTGACCTTCCCAAAGGTATAACAAGATAAACAGTGCAGAGATATTTACCTCCATTTTACAGAAAAGGAAACTGAGGCTCAGTTGAAGAGGTTAAGAGACTTGTCCAAGGTAACACAGTGAGTTGATGATCAAACTGGGACTTATACCCAATCATCTGACTTAAAACCCATTCTCCCTGCTACCTAAGGGATGCATTAACAATAACATTCAGCAAACTAATTGGTAGATAGTGTCCACTCAATAAATATCATTTTAAATGAATGAGAGAACTGGACTGATATAACAGAATATACATTAGGCTGGGAAAGCTCGATTCAAGTGGTGTTGTGGAAAGAGACCTGCTTTAGTCAGATCTGGGGGCAAGTCCTGAATCAGGTCTCACTCACTATTCATCCTTGGGGTTGAGTTAGTGAGGCCTAGAAGCCAAGGGACAGTAGGTGCAAAACTGGGGGCCAAGAATTTTCTCTCGTGTAATACGATGGGGATGGAGTAGATGGGAAAAAAGGTTTAATTTTTACAAAGTGCATTCTGTCCTTAGCCTTCAGACTCCCTTGGCTCCCATTCCTCTTCCAGCCCGTTCCCTTCCAGACACTCTCCCCTCAGACTGCTATCCCCTCAATCCAACCCTGTCCTGCTGCCTCCTCTCTGCCAACTTTCCCCCCCACCTCCTCACGAATCCTAAACGTCTCCACTTTTCCCCAGGTTCCTAGGCTTCTCACCTCAAGGCCTCGGTCTCCCAGTACTCCCCGCGACTGAACAGTCCAACGTGCCCCCACCATCTCTTTCCCAAGGTCCCATCCTCGCCCTGCCCCCACTCTGCTCTCAATGCCAACCACAAAAGGCACTCAAAACCCTGACCCACATTCCCCGGCCGCCTCAGAATCCCGGCCCTACGCTGGCCTTCCTCCCCATTCTCAGAAGCCCCGACCCCCGCCCTCCCCCTCCCCCCCCCCCCCCCCTGCCATCTCGGCCTCGCCCGCCCCCCCCCCCCCCCTCAGAATCCCTGCCTCCCGCGCCCTCCCCTCCTCTTCCTCAGAACCCGGGTCTCCCGCGCCCTCCCCTCCCCCTCCTCAGAATCTAGGCCTCCCGCGCCCTCTGGCTCCTTCCTCCCTTAACCCCCCGAATCGGCGGTCGGCCCTGGCTGCGTCCTCCATTCGGGGCCATTCCCAGGACCACCCCAGATGGCTACCCGGCCCTCCCTCACCATGGTGCCGGCTGGGATGACTCGGATTCGCGTCGGATTCGCCTCAGCTTGGGCCTACAAACCGACAAAAACTCCGGTTCCCGCGCCCGCAGCCGGAAATGAGCCCTCTGCAAAATGGTCCGGCTGGGGGAACTTCCGGCTCTACCTCCGGATTTATAGGGCCCTTGTTCTTCACGTTCCATCCCCGCAGTTTTCTCAGGCACATTCATTAATTAGAACAACTCTCAATAAAGAGCTTTACTGTTTATGAAGCGCTTTCAACAAGCGCCAATATTAGCATCCCCACTTTACAGAATTAGAAACTGAGACTTAAATAGGTGATTTCCCCAAAATCATATAATTAGCAACCATCAGTTATTGTCATCAACTGACATTTACATAGTGCTTTAAAGTTTGCAATGTCTTTCAAATACTTCATTTTATGACAATTTTACCTAAATTAAATTATATATTTAGTTCCATACCAATTAATTTACCAAAAAACTACTTTATAGAGTTAGAAAAAATAGTAACAAAATTCATCTGGAAGAATAAACGGTCCAGAATATCAAGGGAATTAATAAAAAAAAAAAATGCTAGGGAAGGTGGACTCGTTTTACCAGATTTCAATCTGTACTATAAAGCAGCAGTCATCAAAACTACTTGGTACTGGCTTAGGAATAGAGGAGTGGATCAATGGAATAGATTAGGCACAAGAGATTCAGAAGTCAACGACTACAGTAATGTATTGTTTGATAAACCCCCAGACCCTGGTTTTTGGGATAAGAACTCACTATTTGACAAAAACTGCTGGGAAAACTGGAATATAGTATGGCAGAAACTGGACATAGACCATTATCTAACACCATATACCAAAATCAAGTCTAAATGGGTTCATGATCTAGATATAAAGGTTGATACTGTAAGCAGTCTGCTAAAACAAGGAATAGTTTACTTATCAGACTTGTGGAGAGGGAATGACTTTATGACGAGACAGGGATTAGAGAACATTATAAAATGTAAAATGGATAATTTTGACTACATGAAATTGAAAAGTTTCTGTACAAATAAAGCCAATGTAACCAAGATTAGGAGGGAGGTGGGAAATTGGGAAAGAATCTTTACAACCTATGTCTCTGACAAAGGACTCATCTCTAAAATATACAGAGAACTGAGTCAAATTTATAAGAATACAAGTCATTCCCCAATTGATAAATGGTCAAAGGATATGAACAGGCAGTTTTCAGAGAAAGAAATTAAAGCTATCTATAAGCACATGAAGAAATGCTCTAATTCACTATCGATTAGAGAAATGCAAATCAAAACAACTCTGAGGTACCACATCTCACCAGTTAGATTGGCTAAGATGACAAAACAGGAGGATGTGGGCAAACTGGAACACTAATGCATTGTTGGTGGAGTTGTGAACTGATCCAGCCTTTCTGGAAAGCAATCTGGAACTATGCCCAAAGGGCTATAAATACTTTCATACCCTTTGATCCAGCAATACCACTCCTAGGGTTATATCCCAAAGAGATCATAGAAATGGGAGAAAGACCCATATGTACAAAAATGTTTATAGCAGCTCTTTTTGTTGTGGCAAAGAATTGGAAATTAAGGGGGTACCCATCAATTGGGGAATGGCTGAACAAGTTGTGGTATATGCATGTTATGGAATATTATTGCGCTATAAGAAACGGGGAGCAGGCGGTCTTCATATTTACCTGGAGAGGCTTAAAAGAACTGATGCTGAGTGAGAAGAGTAGAACCAGGAGGAATTTGTACACAATTACAGACACAACGTATGTGTGATGACCAACTTTGATAGACTGGACTCTTCTCAACAATGCAGGGATATAAGTCAATCCCAAAAGACGCATGATGGAGAGAAAAACGTGCATCCAGAGAAAGAACTAGAAAGAACTAAATTTATATCCAGGTGAAAGCAAAATACCTGATCTTTTTCGTTCTCTTATTTGATTTTATGTCCTCTTTACCATTTTTCATTCCAGCTGGTACAATCCATCCTTATAACCTGACCATTGTATAATGTGAAAGTATTTACAGATCCTATACTTGATTATAAGACGCCATGGGGGGGAGGGGAAGGAGGGGGACAAAATGTGAAATTCAAGGAATTGTGGGATTGAATCCTGTAAACTAAAAGGAAACAAATTAATAAATTAAAAATTGAATTTAAAAAAAATAAAAAATAAAGTAGACAAAGAATAGATATTGTACCTTAAAAAAAAAATACTTCATTTTATACTCACAACAACTCTGGGAGATAGTGCTTTATTATCCTCTTTTACAGTGGAGGAAACTGAGTCACAGAGAAGTTGGGTGACTTGCCCAGGGTTACACAGCTAGAAAGCTAACAAGAGTCTGAGTCAGAAATAGACCTCTGGTCATTCTAAGTCCAGCACTCTATGCATGGAGCTGCTTGGCTGTCTAGGCTGGTCATCCATTCACATAAGCAGATCAAACACCACAACCACCTTGATCACCCCACCTTCCCTCAGAACGAATGGTGACAAAAAGCCGAGAGCCCTAAACTCAAAAGCCTTGGGAACAGAAACAACTCCCTAGACCAACAGTCTAGCTTCCAGTCTCCACAACTGTCACATTGTGAAAAAGGGGTCAGACATGCCACCTATGGAGGACAAAAACCAGCCCAGTTGAAGTAGGGACCCTGAGGGAGAGATGGAAGTCAGCACATTCAGAGCAAGTCAAAGCATCCTCCCCAACTCAACCACCGCCCAAGACCCCAAACAGCTCTGGACTCTGAGACCAAAAGCCTTAGGATTGAGAGCTTCCCCCCCTTACCCAGCCCACTGATCTGGATGCCAGCCCAGTACCCCAAAGCCATTACCTCAGGAAGCAAACTTTGTGGAGCTTCCAATGGGTTGGCCATGTTCAAATGCCAAAAGTACATTTACCTAAAAGACTATTTTTTCCTGAATTTATTTATTTCCATTTAAAAAATTTTTTATTTAAAGTTTTGAGTTTAAAATTCTATCCATCCCTCTCTCCCTCCTTCTCTTCTCCCCTCCCCGAAACTGTAAATAATCAAATATAGGTTATATATATACAATTATGTAAAATATTTCCACATTAGTCATTTTGTACAAGAAAACTCAAATAAAAGAAAAACTGGAAGTGAAAAATAGCATGCTTTAGGGGCAGCTAGGTGCCGCAGTGAGTAAAGCACCAGCCCCCCAGTCAGGAGAACTTGAGTTTGGTTCCGCCTCGGACACTTAACACCCACTTAACCCCAATTGCCCTCAAAAAAAAAAAAGAAAAATAGCATGCTTTAGTCTATATTCAATCAGTATCAGTTATTTCTCAGGAGGCAAATGGTATGTTTCATCATTAATCTTTTGAAATTGTCTTGGTTCATTGTATTGCTGAGAATAGCTCAATCATTCACAATTCTTCATCAAACAATGTTGCTGTTACTGTGTACTACATTCTCCTGATTCTGTTCACTTTGCTATGCATCAGTTCATGTAAGTCTTTCCAGGTTTTTCTGAAATTACCCTACCTGTCATTTCTTATAGCACAATAGCATTACATTATAATAATATACCAGAGCTTGTTTAGCCTTTCCCTGATTGATGGGCATTCCTTTCATTTCCAATTCTTAGCCACCACAAAAAGAGCTGCTATAAATATTTTTGTACAAATAGGTCCTTTTTCCTTTTTTCGGATGTCTCCTAAAAGACTATTTTACCAAGAACTCACATAAGGCAAGAGAAGAGGAGGTATAAGGATACTTTCAAAGTGTCTCTAAAGAACTTTGGTACTGACTGTGCAAAAGAAGAGATGCTGGTACAGGACTGCTCAGCATGAAATGCCTGCATCAAAGAAGGCACTATCTATATGAGCAAAGCAGAATCTCAGTAGCACAAAGGACACATGAGATGCATAAATCCAGAGCCATCTCTATTCCAAATGTTCAAATGCACTATTTGTGCCTGACCTGTGGTCAAGCCTTCTGAGCTCATATTGGTCTGATCAGTCAATATGACAGACACTTCACCTTGACCCGAACACAGTGATGTCATTTTGGTCCTCTTCAAGCACAAAAGACAGCCAATGTGTCATATCTTTCATTAGAGTATGAGCTCCTGGAGAGCAGGGAATGAATATCTCATTAGTATCCCCAACACTGACTTTTTCATTCATTCATCCTATTTCCATTCACTTGCTAATTCAATGAACAATTATTTGTTAAGCAGCTACACATAGCTGGTCTGAGGTGATGGAGGGAGATAAAAAGATAATTAAGACAAGATCTTGTCCTAGAGCTTACAATGTAACAGTAATAAATATAACTTAAAAGAATATTAGCTAAAAGGGACCTTAGAGATCATTAGGCCCAAGTCTTATTTTATATCAACTCTGACCTAACAGCTAGTTCATGGTTCTAGAGTTAGGAGGTCAGTAACTATTGTTATTACTGGTCTAGAAATCGAAACTTGGGATCTACTCTCAGCACTGCAAATAACCCTCTATGAGATCTGGGACCTTCAGTTTCCTCATCTTATGACAGCAAAGGTTTCTTCCAGAGTCTACAAGGACTGGGCACAGAGTAGGCTCTTAATAAATAGTTGTTGAAAATAATGAGTAAACAAATGGAAGAGAAAACTTGGGCTCCTATATACCAGTTCTGGGACTTACTAGGGAGCAAGCCTGGTTAAATCACGTTACCTTCTAAAGTCTTTTCCAGCTCTCACTTTATATGTTCTACATTCTAAAAATCCCTTTTGATTCAAACATCCTGATTCTATCATTCAGTTTTCCTCAACAGATGAGAACAGGTCACCAATGACAAGTAAAAATGGTAAATGAGATTTAAAAGAGGAATGGTAGGAATGGTTATGGAACATCACCTAGGAAACACTGCAAAGGTGAGGGGAAGGGCTTCAAGGGTATTGGGTACCTGGGGAGAAGCAAAGAGGAGATTGTCAAAAATAAACTTTCCCTACCATAATCTTGTCAAGAGCCAACCAGGTGATATGAATTGTTTGACTCCGTACCTTAAAAATAAAGATGCTTCAACTACAGCATAAAGAGCTTTTTTTTTTTTTTCCACAAAAGCTAGCCCTGAGACTTTCTTTAATATCCTATTCAATCAAGTCTCTTCAGTGGTCTTCATTCACACTGTTTGAATTCCTCATCTTCTCTCCTCACTTTGTTCATGTGGTTCCTCCCTTGAAACACCCTCTGACTTTGCCTTCTGATTACATAAAGCTTTCTCACTCTTCAAAGCCCAGTCCAAGTCCTCCTGTCTATACTAAGCCATCTCTGATCATTTCAAGCATCCTGGTTTCTTCCTCCTTAACATGATGGGAACATGATCTGGATTTTCCAAGGTCATACCTGCCTGAAACCACCTCTGATGAGGTCTTACCAAATTGAAAAAGAATCAAGAACGGACCTAGTGAAAGACCCTAAATCTCTTGTCTAAGAGCCAGAAGAGCTAAGTTTGAAGATGGTCACAACAGTGATTAATTTTTCAGCAACAGAAACTATTAAAAAACCTACCAAGATGCAGAACTGTGATACCAATCTAGAAAGTACCCACACTAACAAATCATGGTATATTAAATTATTTAAGTACATAGTACTTTAAGATTTACAAAGTCCTTCCTTGTAACCCTATAAAAGTAAGCATTATTCCCATTTTACAGAGGAGGAAATTCACAGTCACAGTGTCAGAGCCAGGATTCAAACTCCAAATCCAGCCCTTTTTCCATTTAGTACTACATCAGTGATTTTTTACAACCAATCAATCAACAAGTACTTATGAACCATCTACTATGGTCTGGGTCCTGGGAATAGAAAGAACGGAACAATCCCTGCCTACAAGGAGGTAACGCGGGAGACAATTATGTAGAAACTATATACACCAAGCACAAATTAGTCAAACACACAGTAGTTTTGGAAGGAGGACACTAGCACTTAATAGCATTTATACAGTGCTTTAAGATTTGCAAAACTCCTTACAAATATTACGATCTTCACGACCCTGGGAGGTAGGTGCTATTATGATCCTCATTTTACCCATGAGGAAACTGAAGCCGACCCAGGGGTTAAATGACTTGCCCAGGGTCATTGGGCACAGCTAAAAAGTGCCTGAGTTCACATCTGAACTCAGGTCTTTGTGACTCCAAGCCTTGTGATCTGTGTGCCACCTCACTGAATTTGGGGGGACAAGGAAAGGCTTTAAGCAGAAGATAGTACTTGAGCTTTGTCTTAAAAGAAGGCCTTAACTACATCCCTCAGTTTCTTCATCTGTAAAATGGGGAACATTTTACCTACCTCCTTCCTAGCACCTACCTCCCAGAGCTGCTGTGATGACCAAATCAAATATTTGCATAACATTTTGCAAAATATTAAAGTACCATATAAATGTTTGCTATTTTTATTATTATAATCCTAAATCCTCAAACATAGAGACAGTAGGAAAAAGTGCCTGCTTCACAGAGAGCAGGAGACCTGGGCAGAGCCGGTGCCACAAAACCATGGGGCTGCCCAACAAACACTAAGGGTTGGAAAGACTACACTAGATAAAAAACTTGAATCAAAAACAGGACATTAATGTGGGCGATTTAGCACAAGGACAGTTAAATGATGGCTTTGATGAAGAATATGAATGTCCCATTTTAGATGAAGACAGAATAGTTGATGAGCTAGAAAGTAAAATGAAAGGTAGAGTTATTGTTGATTACCATGGCTGTGATTCTTCCCTGAATGATGGTTTCATATAATAGAGTTTTTGTGCTTCAAAGAGATAATTCTGTATTTTATACAAGACTTGAAAACAGGGGATACAGTTTAAAGAAACTACAGGACAAGTTGTGGTATATGAATGTAATGGAATACTACTGTGCTGTAAGAAATGATGAGCAGGTAGACTTCAGAAAAACCTGGAAAGGCTTAAATGAACTGATGCTGAGTGAGGAGAGCAGAACCAAGAGAATATTGTACAGTTACAGACACATTGAGCAATGACTAACTTTCATAGACTTGGCTCTTCTCAGCAATGCAAGGTTCTAAGACAAATCCAAATGATTCATGATGGAAAATGCTATCCACATCCAGAGAAGGAATTAGAGAGTCTGAATACAGATTGAAACATACTGTTTGCTTTCTCTCTTTTTTGTTTGGTTTTTTCTTCATCATGGTTCATTCCATTGGGTAATATTCTTCTTTACCACATGACTAATGTGAAAATATGTTTAATATGAATGTATATGTAGAGTCTATATTAGACTGCATGCCATTTTGGGGAGGAGAGGAAGGAAGGGGAGAAAATGTAAAACTCAAAAGCTTGTGCAAGTGAATGTTGTAAACTAAAAATAAATTAATTAAAAAAAAGAAACTACAGGGCAATATTGTGTGAAATTTTACAAATTCTTTATGAAGAAGCCATGGCCTCCTACAACCATGAAATAGTACACCAGCTGCCCAGCGATGTACCAGAAGAACTAGAAAATAATTTAGATTAGATAATGAAATGGACTAAGCAGTGGATAAAAGATGGTAATTTAACCTTGAGGGCAAAGCATTGACTTTCAAGATTTTCCACATGATGGTTAAAGATGTTCTTGATGATTTCTCCTTCCCTGTGCAGTAGAAATTAAGACAACATACACCATATTTTACTATCCAGGACTGTGTTGTAGAAATAGCAGGTAGGCAGTATACAAAGTTGAGTTATGACTAAATTAATTTTTTTTCTCCATGAGAAAACTGAAAACCCCCAAATACAATGAATAAAATAATAAGGACTTTTTAAGTTTAGGAATATTCAGTATTCTCATTTATTTTGCTTAACTGATAAAGAATAAGCAAATTTGAGAAAATAGATGGAAATCTTTAATACCTGATCTGAAAAAAAAAATGAAGGCTAGGAAGAATTGCTGACTTAGAAATAAAAGAGACTAAGGATAAAGCTATAAAAAAGAGGAAAAAGCAGGGAACTGAATCCATGGATATCACAATGGAGGTAGGTTTCTGAAGTCATCTAGAGGAATACAAAAGGAATAAAGGTAACTCAGATGAAAGAACTATCTCCCCTAGGATATCCCATGTAACAACGAGGGCTGTCTTATGGGGTTTAAATTCTGCACCCCCTCCCAACACTTCCAACAGGCACAGAAAATACCAAACTGTAACACTGCAGGCTTTTCTCCCCAAGAGTTTATTATGAATCAATTTAAAAGGAACACACTTTATACAAAAAGCCCACAAAACTATATACAGCCTCAAGTCAGAGGCAGCATCCCAGCAGCTGAGGAATCCTAAGGCCTTGGTGGGCGCATTCCTGGGGGAGGGGGACCTATAAGAGAAACAAAGGAGTCCCATGAGACAGATGTAACAATTCACATTGCTAAAATGCTTTAAAGTTTACAAAGTATTTTTATCACAACAGCACTAAGAGGTATATAATATAAGTAGTTAATATTAGCCCTTTTACACAATGGAAGAAACTGAGGCTCAGAAAGGAAAAACTACTTGGTGCAGGGTCAGATACCTAGTAAATATCTAATCCTTCCTGGAAAACAAAACCCATGGGTATGAAAGTAAAGGGTATTCAGAGATCAGTGGAGCTATTAACCCCAACCCCACAAGCAACAGCAAGAAAATGGGTCTGACTAAAATCACTTGTAGGGAAGTCTGGTCAACATATCTATGGCTTCAACTTTTGTTCTGCTGTGCAGGTCCATAAATACCAGAGGTCAAGCTCCCATGAAGAGAGCTCAGGTTGAAAAGAACAGTAGCAACAAAATCTACACTGACCACATCCGAACTGCAAATGCAGCTGTTTCCACTCACCTCGCATTCCAGGAGGAGGGGGTCTCATACCAGGAGGGGGCATCCCCATTGGTGCCCCTCGACCAGGGGGCATCCCCATTGGGGGACCCATGGGAGGTCTCATTCCAGGAGGTGGAGCCATCATGCCTGCAACAAAGAAGTTCCAGAGAACAGTTCAGTATTGTATGAAAATTGTAAGGAGTGGCATGAAGGGGGAAAAGTGAGAGCCAGGTAACAAAATAAGAGTTTTGCAAGGGAAGCCACAGTCTCCAGCTCCATCATCCACTTGGTGACTGCTCCTAGCTCAAAGATGACTCACACCCAAAAGCCAAGGCTCCTTTCCTAAGAAAGTGTGTGCCCTAAGCTCCTGGACAATCATCCAGGCTGGATCTCAGAGTAATCCTGCTGAATAATTAAACTCTTCATCAGGTTCAGACAAGGTTATGTTTCATCACCAATCCAGCGGAGGCCTCAACTACCAACTAGTACAGTTTTTATCCAAGGTCACCTTACCTGGAGGAGGTGTCCCTCGGCTCACGGGTGGGGGAGGAGTTCCTCGACCAGGTGGGTACTGTGTTGGTGCTCCTGCAATGCTGGCTGTGGCAGCAACTGCAGCAGCGGCTACAGTACCTCTTGCCTGTGGGGTCATCACCTAAAGGGGCACAGAGGGTGGTAACAGTAAATACAAGCATCTATTAAGCATCCTCTATACAGACGGCACCAAAGGAGATACCAAGTCTAGAAAAGACATGACTCCTGCCTTAATCAACCTAGTCTAATAGAGAACAAAATACCAATACAGATGGTTATAATAATAGTAACAATAATACACAATTTATACATTAAATGGGTATAAAACGAAGTGTTTGGGAAACCTAAGGGAGAAGGATCAACACAAACTCTCCCCCTCAGAAAATACAATAGACATATATAAAAAAGATAACTGGAAATTCAATACTAACAAATGAAGGAGGGCAAAAAACCAGGAAAACAAAAAAGGGAATAGTGGGATATCTGGAATGTCAGGAATGTAAAACAGACATGCATCATCATCATTTTCTCTAATGTTTTAAAGGCAATATGAGATAAGACGGAAAGAAAGGATGGAGCCTGATTGTGCAGCATTTTGAACACCAGTTTAAAGAACATCAAACAACATGGCCAGAACCATGCAATAAAAAGACAGTCCTTGTAATGCGCAAAAGACTAACTGTGTTTGGGAGACCAGGGGTAGGCAAGACCACCAGGAAGCTATTACCACACTCCAAGTCTTAACAAGAGGGGCGGCCAGGTGGCACAGTGAATAGAGCACCAGTTCTGGGGTCAGGAGGACCTGAGTTCAAATCCAGCCTCAGACACTTAACACTTACTTTACTATCGTGTGACCTTGGGCAAGTCACTTAACCCCAATTGCCCTGCCTTCCCCCCTCCAAAAAAAAAAAAGGCAAAACAAACAAACAAAAAAAGATAACAAGAGCCTGAACAGCAGTGAGAATGAAACAGAAAGAAAGGTATAAGAGACACTTCAGACATAGAACAAAAAGGATTTGGCAGCTACTTAGATGGGGGGGAGGTGAAGGAAAGAGAATAGTCAAAAATGACTCTGAAATTTCAAACCTAGGCAACTGAAGAGTGCCATTAACAGAAAAGTCAGATAAAACTGAAAAGGTTTTGCAAAAACTAAATCAATGCAGTATGAATTAGAACATTTCAGTTGAGGAAAAAGCCTTTTAAACAAATTTCTCTGGATTAAAGAGTGATATGTAAGACATAAGGGTGAACTGAATCAAATATATGAGTCATTTTTTAAAATAAATAATGATCAAAGGATAGGAACAGGCAATTCTTAAAAGACAGGAAAGTAATCAATAACCATATGAAAAACGGCCCCAAATCACTAGCAGGGAATAAAGCGAAATAGAACAACTCTTCTGAGAAGCTTCGTCCTCCTTTTTCTGAGTAGAGAGAAGGCAGCCAGGTAGAATCAGATCCCTTCAACCATAAGGTAGCAGGGTTGGAAAGACAATTTGCATCAAGAATAGGACGGACATACACAATACAGGTGATTTTTACACAATGACAGTGTATGATGGCTTTGATGGCTTTATCCTTTTGGATAAAGACAGAGTAGTTGATGAGTTAAAAAGTGAAGTTATTGTTAAATTACCAGGCTATGGGGGCGGCCAGGTAGCACAGTGAGTAAGAGCACCAGCCCCAGTGTCAGGATGACCTGGGGATCGAATCTGGGCTCAGATACTTACTACCACACCCAGAAATAACTGGCCGTGTAACCTTGAGCAAGTTACTTAACCCCAATTGCTTATTAAAAAAAAAATTGCCAGGCTATGACTTCTTTCTCCAATTATGGTTTCATAGTTTCATACTCCAAACGGACAATTCCATATTAAATAAAAGACTTGAAAACAGGGGATACAATGGAAAGAAACTACAGAACAATATTCAAATCTCTATGAAGACATGGCCTCTTGCAGGAATGAAATAATGCACAACAATGAACAAGAACTATAGTAACACAGAAATCTGATGATGAAATGGACTGAAGAGTGGGTAAAAGAAATGAACCTTGAAGGAAAAACATGGACTTTGAAGGCTTTTCACATTATAGCTACAGAATTTCTTGATGATTTTTCCTTCCCCATACAATAGAAATTAAAGACAACATATACTAAAATTTATTAGCAAAGATTGCATAGCTCAAGTAGGAGATGGACAATCTATATGGTTGAGTACTGGATTCATTTTTTTTTCCTCAATGAGAAAACTGAAAACCTCTGAATACAATGAATAAGGTATTAAGGACTTTTGAAGTTTAGGAAATACTCAGCATTCTCATTTACTTTGGCTAAATGTAAGAATAAGTAAAACTGGGGAAATGGCTAGAAATCTTTAAAACTTGACATGCAAAAGAAAATGAAGGCTAGGAGGAACTGTCTTATAAATAAAAGAGAGACTAAGGATAGCGCTACAAACATCAAATTAAATTTTCTATTGGTGAGGAATTGCTGGTTTTTTAATGCTGGAAGACGGTTCCAGATTAGAAAGTCACAAAATGGCGAGATCTTTGAGAAAATAGAAGTGGTTTTTTTTTTTTTCAGTACAAAGATTCACTGGGTTCTTTTGCCTAAAACTGATGCTGATCCTCATATTGGTATTTGTCTCTGCATAACAGCAAACTAATCACGTTTTCCAAATATAGGAGGGAAATAGCAAAGTTGATTGCACCCATGAAAACTGTAAATATTAATTTATTGGTTGATTAGTTTCAGTCTTGCTAAGTGTCATGAAAATTCATGTGATGTTTTGCTACTTTATAAGTAGTGGTAATTAGATAAAGTGCCAAAATATAGTGATTGTGTAGTTAAAAAAACAGCTCTGAGGTTCCACCTCACATCCACCAGATTGGCAAAGAGGACAAAAAAAGATAATGATAGTTGTTGGAGAGGATGTGGAAGGACCAGCACATTTGGTGACCTTTGATATGGTCCAACCATTCTAGAAAGCAATTTCAAACTACACCCCCTAAAAGTCACTAAACTGTGTACAGCCTTTTACCAAGTGATATTGATATGTAGGTACATATCCCAAAGAAATCAAAGATGGAAAAGACCCATATACACAAAAATATTTATGGCAGAACTTTTTGTTTTAACAAGTAGGTCTTAATCAATTAGAAAATTATGTTGTATGAACCTGAATGGGATAAATATGAATGGGATTATATTCTTATATGTATGAATGGGATTATTGGGCCACAAAAGTGATGAAAGTAAAAGACTGAGAAAAACCTAGGAGGATTTGTATGAACTAACACAGAGTGAAGTAAACAGAACCAGAAGAACAATGTTTACAATGATTAAAATATTGTAAAGGAAATCAACTGTGAAAGACTTAAGCGTTACGATTACTAAAATGACCAATCACAACTCCAGAAGACTGATGAAGAATCATGTTTCCTAGACAAGAGGTTCAGAATCAGACATAACCAACATGCAGATTTGTTTTGCTTGACTTGTTTCTCTTTACTGTTCCTTACATAAAGAAATGTTCATGTTTGTTGATATTTGGCAAGTTCATTATTATAAAAAAACTAAATTGTAAAAAGTAAGGAAAGGAAGGGAATTCGTCTTCTATTTCTTTTACATACCTTCCCAGTCCTAATACACAGCTTCACTTCCAACAGGCAGACTTGGAGTCAAGACACACTCATGCTTCACCTCACCCCCTCACCATCTTCGTGCCAGCCTCTGGACTCTCTGCAGCAGAGACCATGCCCTGGTTCCTCCCCTTTGCAGGTCCAGAGCCGTGCCTCTGTGGCTGCTGAGCACCTCACTTGGCCCACTCCAGTCAGGTTTCATTTCGCCTGAGTTTCACTCTTGCCTACCGCCTCAAGCATAGTTCCCTCTATGCCCCTAAGTTCTCCCTCCTTTTGCCATAGCAACTCCCCTCTTAATCCATTAACCATCCCAGAGATTTCTCTACTCCCCTGTAGGTATGGTCTCCTCTCATTAAAATGAAAGCTTTGACAGCACAGACCATCTCTTTTGTTATTTGTATCTCTAGTGTTAGCCCAGTATTTGACACATAGTAAACACTTAATAAATGCTTTTTCAAAAATTAAATTATCCTCTTTATTCAATGCTTATTGCTCTGTGACTGTGGGTAAAGCCCTTAACCTCTCATATGTAAAATGGTAATAATGATTTTGCTTTGTCTATTACGTCACAGGGTAGTTGTGAAAAACCTAGTTTACAGATTTATGAACTATTATTATAATCAATGACTGCCTGGAATACCACAAATAATTGACCAGATCTCTGCTACTAGGGGATTCTGAACTTTGAAGCACAGGGATTTAAGTCAATTCAACATTTATTAAATGCTTACTACCTCTGCCTTCTCACTCTCCCCGACCCTTCAAATCAATCAGTCACCAAAGTAAAGTGCCTGAGGAGTCAAGTCTGACATTGTCACTTCCCTACTCAAAACTCCAGTGGATCCCTATTGGACTTCAGGATCAAAGATAAATAAGACTGCTTTCCATTTAAGTCCTTAATCAGGTCCTAAACTCCCTTAACTTAAATAAATACTTCTCTCATTGTATATACATTACTTCCCCCTTCATGTACACCACAATCTAGCCAAACTAGCCTTCTTAAAAGTTCTTGACATAGGACATTCCATCTTCTTTCTTTGCCCATGCCTGAAATCCACTCCCCACCTTACCTCTGCCTCTTACAATCCTTTATTTCCTTCAAGACTCAGCTCAAGTACTGACCCTCCAGCTCCTAGGCCCTTCCCTCGCCAAATTACTTTCTAGTTATTTTATATGTATCTGTATATACTAATTTGTGTATATATAGTCTCATCTGATACAATATAAGCTTCTTAAGGACTGGAGCTGTTTCATTTTTATTTTTTGGAGGGGGGAAGGGAAGGCAATTAGCGTTAAGTGACTTGCCCAAGGTCACACAGCTAGTTAAGTGTTAAGTCTCTGAGGCAGAATTTGAATTCGGGTCCTCCTGACTTCAGGCCGGTGCTCTATTCACTGTGCCACCTAACTGCCCCTGGGCTGTTTCATTTTTGTCTTTGTATCCCTAGGCCCTAGCATGATGCCTAGAACTTAATGCATACTTAAAAAATGCTTGCTGATGAGAACCCAGATATAGACATTTTATCTTCACAACTACCCTAGGAGGTAATTGCTATTATAATCCCTATTTTAGATGAAGAAAGTGAAGAGGACAGGTTAAGTGACTTGCCTAGAGTTACATAGCTAATGTCAAAGGCAGGATTTGAACTCAGATTTTCAAGTGCAGTATTCAATCCACTGCAACCCTAGCTATAAAAGCTCAATAGGTAAATGGTCAAAAGATTTGAACAACAACAACAAAAAAAAAAACGACACAAAAGTTTTCAAAAAAACTGTAAAATATTAACAATTATATGAAAAAATGCTCCATAACCAATAGTAACAATAGAAATCCAAATCAAAACAATTCTGAAGTTCCATCTCACAACTAGCAAATTAGCAAAAATGATAAAAGATGGAAATTGGAGTTGTAGAAAGGTAGGCAGGCACACTAATGCAGCATTGGTGGATTTGTGAATTTGCCCCACCATTTTGGAAAGTGATTTGGAATTATGTAAAAGAAAGTGACTAAAATGTCTTTAACCCCAGGCATATACTACAAGTATGTAAATGATAAAATAGGCATCATATGCAGTAAAATACATATAGCAGCACATGGTTCCCAGCACACAATACGTGCTTAATAAATATTTGTCAACTTGTCTACAAAGTAAATGCTCCAACGATTGAGAAACTGCTAAACAAGACTTAGTATATGAGTAGAATATGACTGTACTGCAAGAAATGATGATTATAATGAAGCAAGGGAAGATGTCTATGAATTGATACAAAGTGAAGTAAGCAGAGCCAGAAAATAATACACACATTAACCACAATATAAATGAAAAGAACAACAAAACCACTGCAAAATGAAAAGAACAACAAAACCACTGCAACTGAATTTGGTCAAATTACAGTGAACAAGTTTGGCCTCAAAGAAGAGCTGTGAGAAAGCACCTCCTTCTTGGCAAAGATGGGGTACTGTAGGCTGGGAACATCAAAGGGAATGTGAGACTTTTTTGATATTCTGGCTAGTTTAATCAACATTTTTTCCCACTTTTTTTATTCTTTGTTATAAGGGATGACTCTGGGAGGAGGAGAGCAAAGGATATATTCAGAAATGTTAGGTGATATAAGAATAAGAGATATCAATAAAAATGTTTAAAATAAGAACAAAAATAAATGCCCCTTGATTAATTGGAAAATTCACCCCCACTGCACCCCATATAAAGTGAAATACAACACAGGTCCTACTGTCATAAAGCTGCTAATCCAATGGAGGATTATTTACATTCCCCATTTATTAAGTACTTATTGTATACAATAAATCCTATGGGGGGGGGGGAGGGAGTGGAGATGAGGGAGAAGAGGAAAGGAGAGATATCAGGGTTTTGCTTTACTCAGGAAGCCTGGACTGCTACCTATAGCATTCCAAGGAAAAGGTTCAAATGTTGCCCTGAATACCTGGTTGTATTCTTCAGGAACATACCTGGAATTTAAGGCCTCTACACACCTGCTATTTATGGAGCCTGTCCTTTAGATGCTTCCCAATACCCATGCCCTGACTATCTTCCATGACAAAATGAGCCCTTGAACTGCTTTGTTTTTGCCTTCGTGTCTCCATAGCTTAGCAGTGTCTGGCACACTGTAGGCATTTAATAAAAACTTATTCATCAATTGATGGAAGATGTCATGATCACCCAGCTCCTCACCTGTTGGGAAGGCCCACCAACTCCCCTGACGGGTCCTGCTAAGCCTGCAGGAGCCTGGGGCATGGGAACACCAGCTGGCACACCTCTACCTGCAGCCCTGCCAATCCCAGGGCCTCCTGCAGCTCCAGCTAACGGCACACGGGCAATGCCTGTCTGAAAAAGGAAAATATTAAGAAGTCAATTATAGGGAAGCAAAGACTAAGTATGATCACACTTGGTAGGCAGGCTAGCAACTAAGGCTGAACACTAGGCGCAGAAACATAAAATGTCACTAGCCCCTCATAAACCACAAAATCCACCTTCCATGTCCACAGCCTGCTATTAATACCCAAATATGCAACAACAAAAAGTTTATAAACCCTAAGTCAGACACTTATATGTATATTCATGAAACGATATTATCAAGATAAAATATAAGCCTTGGTTTATGCAGCATTTTAGCAACCAGAATCTTCCTTCAGCCAGCATTTCTCCATGAGCTCCTTAAATGCTCTCAGGATCATTATAAAGTTTAAATTACATGTGGTACAAGAAAAACATGGAGGGGAGAGTGACATTGAGCTGAAACTTGGCCTCTCTGCCACTGCTCCTCTAGTCCTGCCTTTTAGACCTAAACAGAATAAATGGCTGTTGCCCAAGATAGTCCCGCTCCAATAAGGGAAGACAATGGTTTTGTTTTTCCCATTCCTACCCTTCCCAAGTCTTTTCTCCACATTAAACATCCTCAGTTCCTTCATATAAACAACTTCCCAAAATTTCCCAAACTCTGATCTGTTCCAAACAGTGCAAGGAGGGATTGGCAGAGATTCAAGGGTAAAGTTTCAAAAATAATGACAATTTTCCCCTAGGAAGTTATCAAATATAGCAAACATAGATACTGCATGTACCAATTTTCTAATATGAAAAATATATTTTTCTCCTATTTTGATAAAAAATTTCATTAAGACACCTTTATTCCTTTGGAAATCTTAGGCTAGCATTAATAGATTCCATAGAGATATACAGATATATGTGTATGTACATTTGTGTGTGTGTATGTGGATTCCATCAAGATATACAGATATGTGTATAGGGCTCAGATATGAATTCTGTTCACACTAACAATCCAATTCATATCTTGGACAACAGGTACAGCGGAATCAGGCAACTTTACTGGGGAGTCTGGTCATAAAGCTTTAATGATATTGTGAAATGAAAATCACTTTTGACTATGGTCCTATCATGCAGGGAAAAGGGGGAGGCAGTATAAGGTCTGTGTAGTTATAGTGCTTTGTACACTTTACTGTGCTCTTAATACTCAGATACAGTAATTGATGACCTATGGATATTAACAATCTACAAGATTTCAAAAGAGAAATCCTAAAGTTGTAACCCCCATTTTTCTGATATATGGCTCAGAGGTTTATAGACTTTTACCATTGAAAAGGCCCTCATGAGAAAACAGGCTCTCAGCACTGGGAAAATTCTCAGAAGCCACCTAGTTCAATCCATATCTGAACAAATACCTTCTCTATGACAACAACAGCAACAACAATTAATGGCTAACATGCATACTGACCTAAATTTAAGTGATTTACATGTTAACTCATTTGATTTCTCACAACAATCCTGCAGAGTAGATGCTATTATTATCCTCATTTTACAGATGAGGAAACTAAGGCTGACTGAGGCTAAGTGACTTGCCTTGCACAAAAAGCCTCATAGGTAGGTGAGTATGAAGATCAAATGAGGGTACATTGTAATTTAGAACTGAAAAGGACTTTTACAGACCATTTAATCCATCCTTATTAGAACAGAGCACACAGAAAGAGCTGGGACAGACCTCAGAGCCTAGAGCATCAATGCTGGGAATCATTCCTAGGATCACAGAAATCAGAGCTGGAAGGCCTTACAGATTATTTAGCTTAACACCTTTAGAAATCGATGTCATATAGTCAAAACCTTGCCCCTTTCATATAGGGGAGGAAGGCACCAATGAGGGGAATAGAGAGGAAAATTATTCAAAGAAGCCTTTAAAAGACATTCACAAGGATATGGGGATGGTCCTGGTACTCAAGTTTCTTTCATTAAACTTTATTTTATTATCTCAATGAACAATAAAATCTCTAGATTAATCCTAATTCACTTGGTAACTCTAACTTTATCAGAATATTTAATTAAGGCCAGTCAAACTTAAGTGCTAGGCACCTGATAATCACTATAGCTACTTTCTGGCTTCTAAATACCCAGCTGACTCAGAGTCACAAACACAACATCCTCTCTCTTAGTTTTATAGCCTCCTAAAGTGGGTACCTCCAAACCCTGATGGGTGTTCCCCTCCCTAGTCTTTTCCAATCCTTTTGCCTTACATCTTTAGGGGGTGGGCCTTCCACGGTCATAGAGACCAAGTTCTCCCCACGAAGCAGCACCAGTCCCAGAACCCTCTTTTCCTCACGTTCAGGTTGTTTTGCATTCTTTGGCCTAAAAGATAGAAATATGTATATTAGTGAAACAGGCTGTTGAATATGGCCTGCATAATACAGGCAATTCTATGCTCCTAGGCTTCCTAGGATCCCTCAAAATCTTCACCTTGTCACTAGGCCCATAACTTACTCAAGGAGTCCTGGGATCCTTAACGTTGGAAGACTTAGAATCATAGAATGTTAAAGCTGGACAGGTCCTTAAAACATAGAACATAGCATGTCAGAACTGAAAGGAACCTTAGAACATAGAATGTTAAAACTGGAAGGGCCCTTAGAACACAAGATTTAAGTGCTGGAAGGGATCTTAGAAACCATATTATCCCTTCATTTTACACAAGAGGAAAATTAAGTCCTGAAAGGACCTAGTCTAAGGTCACACAGGCAGTTACCAGCAGATATAATTTAAAATCCAGCCTTATATAGTCAGAGCAAAACTTCATATAACAAGGATCTTAATAAACACTCAAATTGCACTCAGTACGTCTTTTAGCATGAATTTTTCTAAATATTATATTATAGATGTTTGTATAATTGACATTCCACCTACTGAATTATAAGCTCCTTGGGGACAGTATCCAAATCTTATTCATCATTATACTTGTTGGAGTTCGAAGCACAATGTCTTACACAGAGAACACAGTTAATGTCTATTAAACGTGAAAATCAGCTTCCCCTTTAAAATCCTTAATTACAGTACAAGAAGTCTTCACCCCAAGATGACCTCACAGAATCACAGCTCTCTGACAAAGAAGCTCAGAGAACAATATATATTATTATTTAAGAGACTATTTCTATTGACCTTATAGTACTGAGGTTTCATAAATATTTGCTAAGTTGAAGTAATTTTACCTCAAAGCATTTCATTCATTAAATAAGCAAAACTCATCATGTATTTGGCAATTCTGCTGAACTGACTTTCTTCCCTGTTTCTTTTTATACTTTGTAACAAACGAAGGCTCCTGGAAGAAGGGACAGGGGAATGACTATATTTTGAAATGAACTTGATGAAAAAAATCTGAAGATAAATATTAAAATAAAGACATGAATATTTTTCATTAAATGTCACTGTTTGCTGGGAATAAAGATCTGGAACTTAGAAACTGAGAGTTTAACAAACAATAAGTAGGAGGGGCCCCTTTCTAGATAACTAATTATTCTCTCCAAACCACAGCTGGGAATCACAGAACCAAAGAGGGCTTTATGACACCGAAAAAAGGGTTGTGAATATTATGTTGGAAAGGACTTTAAAGACCATCTAGTCCAGGACTGTACAAGCTGAGACCCACCAAAGGATTGCCAGTGGCCAGCAATAAATGTAGAAGAAAACATCCCCTGCATGCAAAGGAAATCTTTGGCATGAGGCAAGTTGCCCAAAGGCTGTAAGCAGCCTGAGGGCCAAAGGCTGTGCAGGCCTGATCTACTCCAACTCCTTAGTTCTATAGATAGAGAAACTTGGCCTAAACATAAATGTCTACAAAAAATCACAGTCTGTACAGAACTGGGTGCTCAGGGCTATATGCCTATAGAAATATAGGACCTAGATTTCCTGACCCCCTTGCACAGTACCTGACATATTAATAATTTAATAAATGCTTCAGTTAGCTATCACCTTTCCCTAGACCAAGGCTCCTCCCTCTGTATTGTGCTTCCTTTTATCATTTCCAAGTGATGTGTGCTGGTATACATCTAAGTGTATATTATGTCTGGACATAAAATGCTTCCTCAAAATCCACTAAGGTGAGGGTGGGGTTGGTGAGAGGGGGATGGTGTTCAGGACTAAAACTGAGAAGAGTGAGTTAGAATTCTATGAGTGTAAGTACAAAAAGCCTAGTTTACCTGCCCTCCACACTCCCTTCCCCTCCTTCCCAACCCAGCCCTCTCCTCACTTGATCTTCCTGAACTCATCACAGTCACACAGGATCAGGTTCATGTGCTTGTCAAAGGCCTTGAAGGTGCCGATGAAGATTCGGCCGTCCTGCAGGATGCACCTCATCCTGTAGTCAATGTGCTGCAGCATCTTGCTGCTCTTGCCCACCGTCTGTAAATTCAAAAGGAAAATCACTGACTCTGGATCCTGAACTATGTACTGCCAGGCACTTTTTCTCTCATTCCCTTTACATCTGCTGTCTCCCCCCAAGATCCAGCAGTGTTTACCCCACCACTGTGAGATCTTGACCCTTTATCTCTTCCCAAATGTCCCAGGCTTAACATTCCTCCATGATGACTTTGACACTCCACACAAACACACTCTGGGCTCTTAATCCCCAGGAATAGGGTCATGACCTCTGACCCAATTCTATGATCCTGTTATCTCCACACATTCCTCAAACTTCAGACACCCTTACTAATTTGTTCACATCTCTTGTCCATACCCCCTTCTCTTCTGGGACATTGACACCCCCCTGACCCTGCCCTCAGGCCACAGCCAGGACAGCCTGCCTCATGATATCTCCCAACTCCGGTCTGTCCTCTGCTGGGCCACCAAAGAGATCTTCCTAAAGGGCAGGTCTGGCCACATCACTCCATGTCCCTCCCCCAATACACTCCAGTGGTTCCTTGTTACCTCCAGGATCAAATATAAAGCCCTCAGACTTTTAAAATTCTTCACCTTAGCCCCTTCTACATACTCTTATTTAGGAGACACCGGCCTCCTTCCGATTCTCAACAACACACCCCATTTCCCTATTCTGGGCATTTTCACTGGCCCTTCCTTCAAGCCTGGAATTCATTCCCTCTTCACCTTTTTTTTTTATTTTCCTGGTTTCCTTCAAGTCCCAGCTGAAATCCTACCTTTTGCAATAAGTCTTTCCCGATGCCCCTTAATGCTAGTCCCTTCCCTCTGTGGATCGTTTTACGAGTTATCCTGTATGTAGCTTGCATAGTTGTTTGCTTATTGTTTTCCCCATTATACTGTGAGCTCCTTAGAAGCAGGTCTGTCTTCTCCCTTTCTTTGTATCTCCAGCGTTTAGCGCCGGATCTAGCACAGAACAAGTACTTGATACATTTTTGTTGATTTGACTTCATTTCCCCCACCTCAAACCCAGAAAACCAGACAAGACTCCCCCCTCCCTCCAACACAAACCCAGGAGGACCCTGACCTCTGACCTCTTTGGTCGCTCGGCCCCGCCCTCTGCAGTGTTCTCCTCATTATCCCCGCCATCCCGGGTCCCTAACCCAGGGCTGTGTCCGACTTGTCCTGGCTTGTTCCCCAGCCCAAGTTTGGCCCCAACCTCACTCACCATGGTGCCGGTTATGAAGTGCCCCAACTAAGAGAAAGGAGCCCGCTCCGGCGGCAGCGGCAAACACGAGGAGCTCTAAAGGAAAGCGTCCGCCCCTCAACTTCCGGCTCTAACGGAAATTCGAAGAGGACTTAAAGCCCTTGGAACGGGTAGGACACGTGACTGAGTGTGTCCCATCTGCCGCCATATTGAGTGAGGGCAGGTGCCCTTTCCCAGGGGTAGAAAGGTTTCTTGGGAACGTTCCAGAGCTAGTGGCTTCCGGAAGTGGTGCTGCTCTTGCCGGAGCTCTCCGGCAGTGGCCAGCACCAGGTCTGCAGAGGACCAGGGACCCTGTCACAATCAATAGATTGAGGGCAGGAACCCACTTTTTCCTATTTTTTTGTATCTCCAGCTCTTAGGACAGTGCCTTACACATAGTAAGCACTTAATAAATGTTTATTGATTGGTTGATATTAATTTTGTAACTGCTGATCTAGTATGAAGATACCAAAAATCTATATATAGCATGAATTGGAGATAATCTCTGAGGAACAGCACTAGAATGAAGGGGCAATCATTATTATTATTATTAATTATAATATATAATATTTTATTATTATCCATTATTATTACTATATCTTTCAAAGCACTGCCAAAATAATCTTGAGACACAGTACAAATTCTGTCTCCTTCCTGACTGTCCAAACCTGCAATAATTCTCTTTTCACCTTGTAATGTTAATGGGATTTAAGGTCTTCTGGGCCCATTAATAGACCTCACCTGAAGCCCATTAAGGGAAATTTGTTTAGGGGAGGCTTGCTTGTAGGAAGGCTTTCACACCTTTCGATAATTTCTAATTAGGAACTGAGTCATAAGGGTTCTCCTGCTCTCTGGCTCTAAAAAAAGGTATATATACTCAGAGTTGGTATTTTGCTTTGTGGGACTCTTTATGAGAAGGTTCTTGTGATTCCCCGCTCAAGATTCTAGAGTGGCTGTATGTTCAGAGCTCCCCAACTGCTCAGATGTGAGGCATGTTCTCTCCATCCAGGGAGGTATGTAAAGTATATAGTTGATTTGGTCAGTCAGAGTCCTGTCTGTTGGTCTTTATTTCTCTGCTTGTATTTTCTCTGTATTTTCTATTTGTATTTTCTCTGAAATTCAGGGTACTGACTTTTCCCCTGAACTAGTGAATGTAGTTTTAAAAATAGACGGTTGACCCCTTAAACAGCTATCTTTCCTAGTAAAGCAGATCTAAGAATCCATGCTGGCAGCCATCCTTAGCATACCAGTGTGATTGCTGCTATATACCTCTAACAAAAAATAAAAAACTCAACTTGTCATTTAAGGCTCCCCTTAATCTGGTTTCCAATTTATACATTGACACTACAGGGAAAATTACATGTATCTTAGGTTTGGCTCATTGTAATGGGAATGTAAATTTTTAAGATCTTCCCTCCCCTAGGCTAAAGTGCACCTGGGGCCTGGGGTGGGAGGCTTGTTTTTCAGTAGATACTTGTTGATTGGCCAGTGGGTCCAGAAGGTTGTTACATTCTCTGAGCCAGGAGCAGGCTATGTAAACACAGATTTGAGGCTTTGTTTTGGGGCTCACTTTGAGAAGTGTTCTGTGATTTGATCAGATGAGACTCTGGGAAGCCGTTGTTGAGAGCCCCCCGACTTTGAAAAACCCAGATGTTGCTTTGGTATGGATGTACTGGTTGGACAGTTTGGAAAACTGTCCACTTGATCTGCATTGGGTATAGATAAGTATTAATTTCCTCCATATGAAAGAAATGCTTAACACACAAGACTCACAAGCTTACATTGACAGAACGATTCAAAGTAATTTTTAGGATCTATAACTACTGTTAAACTTTTCTAGGAGGTTGAGACATAAAACCATCAACATCCAACTGGGCCCTCAATGCAACAAACCATCCTGTTTTTTGACATTTTATAATTTTACATCTCTTCAATCTATTCACTATCCCACTCAACACAGCAGCTTTTCCAAACCTTTTCATCCTTCCTTAAAGCTCCTGTGACCCCTTTTCTCCCCATAGAGGAAGCAAGCTAGCCTAGCACCCTGAGGGAGAGACAGGAGAGATAGCATGTGCCAAACAAGTCAAACCACCACTGCTACGTTAACCAGAGTCTCCTCTCAGACCTTACTAGAGACCACCCAGAATCCTGAATCCAAGACCTTTGGGACTAGCAATGCTTCAGGCCACTGCCCATAGCCTGAGAAGCAACCTCTATGGAGATGCAACCTAGGCACATACTGAAGACCCAGAAAAAGTTGTTGCTACCAAAGTCCTTTGCAATATCAAATGGTTCAACATCAGAAACTGGTAAGAAGTTATCAATGGAAACTCCACAAAAGAAGAGGCATTAAAATTTGCTTTGCTGTTATATCCTGAGGACCATGGGACCTTTCCATATGACTTGCCCCTGAAACCTCCCACATGTGTTGTCTCCTCCAATAGAATATGAACTCCTTGAGAGTAAAGACTCTTACATTTCTATATTTACCTTCAGCACTTAGCGAGGGACTTTTTATGCAGATAAATCTTAACAAATGCTTCATTCACCATCTTAAATGAGAACCTTGCATAATATTTCATTAAAAAAAAAACAAAAATAAAACTGAGACCACGTTGCAAGGGTTCCCTCTTTTCCTTTCCTCTTCATCTCACGTTGCTCAGAAATCTCCTCTTTCACCCCTGTCTTAACATAAGAAGTAGCCCTTCTTTACTAGACAAATCCTTTTTTCATACACCCTTGACCTCATTCTATCCTGTCTTCTCTAGGATATCATCCCTGCCATCATCCCCATTCTCTCTTTAATCTTGTCTCTTCCTATACACCAGCTGCTTCTCTATTGCCTACATACATGCCCATGTCTTTTCCATTCTCAATAAACCCTCATTTGATTCTTTCATTTCTGCTAACTACTGTCCCTTCTTTTTCCCCCCTTTTGTAGCTAAATTTCTTGAGAACATCATAACCTCCACTTTCTTTCCTCATTCTTTTCTTAATACTTTTCAGTCTGACTTCTGACCTCATCATTCAATAGGATCTATTCTAACATAACCAATAATCTCTTCTTCGCCAAATCTAATAGCCTTTTCTAGGTCTTCATCCTTTTTTTTTTTTTTTGCTTCTTTGGAGGGCAATTGGGATTAAACGACTTGCCCAAGATCACACAGCTAGTTTTTGTGTTAAGTGTTTGAAGCTGGATTTGAACTCAGGTCCTCCTGACTCCAGGGATAGTGCTCTATTCACTGTGCCACCTAGCCACCCTGGTCTTCATCCTTCTTGAGGTCTCTGTAGCTTTTGACACTGCTGATCACCTGCTTCTCTGTAATAATCTTTTCTCTCTAGGTTTTCATGACACTCCTGCCCTCCCTTGGTTTCAACCCAAGTTGGAATACTATGTTCTAGTCATTCTAGACTTCTTGCTGTTCTTCACACAGGAGACTCCATCACGAGTGTCCATGACTTGCACTGGCTATCTCCCATGTCTTGAATATTCTTTTCTCTACCTCCCCCTCTTAGAATCCCTGGTTTCCTTGATACATTTTTTTTGGAAGCAATGAGGATTAAGTGACTTGCCTAGGCATTTAGGGTTACACAGCTAGTAAATGACTGGATTTGAACTCAGATCTTTCTAATTCCAGGGCCAGTGTTCTACCCACTGCATCACCTACCTGGCCCCTGGTTTCCTTCAAGGATAGCTCAAGGGCTTCCTTCTACTAAAAGCCTTTCCTGGTCCCTCTGTGCTGCCAGTATCTTGCCATCCAAGGATACATGTTTGTTTTTTTGTTTGTTTATTTTTTGTCATTATAAATTTGTTTGTTTACTTTTAGTTTACAACATTAAGTTCCACAGTTCCTTTAGTTTCAAATTTTCTCCCCTTCCCTCCTCTCCCCCACTATGGCAGCATACAATCAACTATAGGATATCCAAATACTTTCATATTAGACATTAGTTAGGTTATAAAGAAGGATTGTATCAGATGGAATGAACAATGGGAAAGAGGAAACAAGACCAAACAAGAAAAAGAAAGAGAGCAGGTAGTTTGCTTCAATCTGCATTCACACTCTGTTCTTTCTAGTTCTTTCTCTGAATGTAGACATCTCTCTCCATCATGATTCTTTTGGAGTTGACTTATAACCCTGCATTGCTGAGAAGAGTCCAGTCTATCAAAGTTGGTTGTTACACATACATTGTGTACAAATTTCTCCTGGTTCTGCTCTTCTAATTCAGCATCAATTTGTATAAGCCTCTCCAGGTAAATATGAAGTCCATCTGCTCCTTGTTTGATTTTAAAACTTTGAATTCTAGATTCATTCCCTTCCTCCCTTATCACCCACCCTTACTGGGAAGATAAGCAGTTCAGAATAGGTTGTACATGTGTGGCTAATGCAAAACAATAACATAGTAGATATATTGTAAAAGACTGACTATATTTCCCTCCCTCTTATCCCACCTCCCACTTGTTCTATTCTCTACTTTGATCCCATCCCTTTTCAAAGCTGGGTGCTTCCAACTTCCCTCCCCCTGAGCCTGCCCTCACTTTCATCATCTCCCCTCTCATCCACTTCCCCCCTACTCTCCTGGAGTATTTAGTGTGTATTTTATTCCTCCTCAAGCCAAATTCAATGGGAATAAGGTTGACCCATTCCCTTTTGCCTTCCTATTCTTCCCCTCCATTGTAACTATTTTCCCTTGCCTCTTCTATATGAGATAGTTTACCCCATTCTGTCTCTCCCCATCTCCTCTCATTATATTCCTCTCTCACCTCTTAATTTCACCTTTTAAGTATCATCCCTTCCTGTTAAATTGGTCCTGTACCCTCTATCTATGTATACCTGTAAACATATATAAACACATTCACATATGTATTCATATGTCCATATATCCTCATATATAGACATACATATATTTCTATTCCTTTCAACTACTGAGAAAAGTTTCATAAGTTACAATTATTGTTTTTCCATGTAGGAATGTTAATAGTTCAACTTTGATAAGTTCCTTATGATTTCTTTTCCCTGTTTACCTTCTCATGCTTCTCTTGCTTCTTGTATCTGAATGTCAAATTTTCTATTCAAGTCTTGTTTTTTTCAGCAAGTATGCTTGAAAGTCCTGTATTCTACTGAATGACCATATTTTCCCCTGAAACATGATACTAAGTTTTCCTGGGTAAGTGACTCTTGGTTTTAATCCCAGCTCCTTTGACCTCCGGAATATCATATTCCAAGCCCTTCAATCCCTCAGTGTAGAAGCTACCAGATCCTGGGTTATCCTGATTGTGTTTCCACAATATTCAAATGGTTTCTTCCTGGCTGCTTATAATATTCTCTCCTTAATCTGGGAATTCCAGAACCTGGCTATAATATCCCTAGGAGTTTTCTTTTTGGGACCTTTTTCAGGAGGTGATCAGTGGATTCTTTCAACCTCTATTTTGCCCTCTGGTTCTAAAACATCAGGGCAGCTTTCTTTGAGAACTTCTTGGAGGATGATTTCTAGGTTCTTACTTTGGTCATGGCTTTCAGGTAGTCCAATAATTTTTAAATTCTCTCTCCTGGATCTATTTTCCAGGTCAGTGGTTTTTCCCATGAGATATTTCACATTGCCTTCTGTTCTTTCGTTTCTTTGGATCTGTTTAACAGCATCTTGATTTCTCATAAAGTCATTAGCTTCCATTTGCTCCAATCTAATTCTGAAGCAATGATTCTCCTCATTGGGCTTTTGAGATTCTTTTTCCATCTGGCAAATTTGGCTTTTTAAGGCATTCTTCTCCTTATTGCCTTTTTGAGCCTCTTTTGCCATTTGAGTTAGTCTATTTTTTAAGGGGTGATTTTCCTCAGTCAGGCTGTTGACTCTCATTTCTCTTCCCAATTTTTCCTCCACTTCTCTTATCTGCTTCTTAAGGTCCTCTATGGCCTGTAACCAGCTCATATTTTCCTTTGAAGCTTTTGGTGCAGGATTTCTGACTTCACTGTCTTCCTTCTGTTCCATGCTTTGCTCCTTTTTGTCCCCAAAATAGGAGTCAATGTTGGAATCTTCTGTCTGCTTTGTTTCCTTTGCCTGGTCATGTCATCCCTCAGTGACTTGACCCCTGGGCTTTTTTTTTTTTTAATAAGCAATTGGGGTTAAGTAACTTGCTCAAGGTTACACAGCCAGTTATTTCTGGGTGTGGTGCTAAGTATCCAGGTGGTGCTAAGTATTGAAGCCTGGATTTGATCCCCCAGGTCATCCCGACACTGGGGCCGGTGCTCTCACTTGATGAGCCACCTGGCCGCCCCTGACCCCTGGACTTTTTGCCACAGTAGGACTCTGCTACCAGACAGGGGAGCTTTCATCCCAAATGCTAAGGTTTTCTCAGCTGCCAGAGGTATTAGATGGGTGCCCTCTCTGAGGTCTCCACACTCTCTGGCTAGCTGGACACACACCTCAGGACCTCCACTCTAGACTGCAATACAGATCCAAGCAGGTTAAAGCAAGAACAATTACCCCTCAGACTGGTGCTTGGTCCCCCTACACTCTTCAGGCCAGGAGCTGAAGCTGCCACTTGGCACTGGCTGTGCCTGCGTCTGGGGGCAAAAGCCATGCACTCCCACTTACTGGGTCCCAAAGTCCAGACTGCACTGACCTCTCACTTTGTCCTTTGAATCTATGTGTTGATAAATCAGGAAATGGCCACAACTGCTGGTGATCTGGAGTCCTACCAGCCCTGGGGCTAAAGCCTAGGAGTGGAGCTGGGCTCAGCTCCCAGAACACTGGCCGGTTCCTGCCGGGCTGTCCTCAGCGAGAGGTTAGCTTCTCTATGTAATTTTTTGGGTTCTGCAGCTCAAAAGTTTGTTTAGAGTCCCCCTTTTACATGGATTGGGAAAGGTAGAAGCTGGAGCAGCGGGGAGGTCCTGCTTCTACTCAGCCACCTTGACTCCACCCCCGCCTTCCTCCCACTTCTATGATTTCTTTGGGATATAACCATATGTAGCGGCAAGCACCCCAAGGGTCCTCAGGGTTTGCTGCCACCACAGGTTCTTGGATCTGCTTTGAGAAAGGAAAGCAACTCAAAATGGGTTAATAAGCTTACTTTAATCAGTCAGATATGTATCATTTACCTCGTTCAGGGGGAAAAGGTCCGCACCCCAAACTTCAGAATATACAGACAGAATTATCAAGACAGAAACAGATCAAGTACACAGCTTTCCAAACTGTGCAACCATTACATCCATACCAAACAACATCTGGGTTTCAAAGCCGGGGGGCTCTGGACAACGGCTAGCCCAGAGTTTCATCAAATCACAGAACACTTCTCAAAGTGAGCCCCCAAACAAAGCTACACATCAGGGCTTATATAGCTTTTTCCTGGCTCAGAGAATGTAACAACCTTCTGGACCCACTGGCCAATCAAGAAGTATCTACTGAAAAACAAGCCTCCCACCCCAGGCTCCAGGTGCACTTTAGCCTAGGAGCAGGGAAGATCTTTAAATTTGCATTTCCATTACACCATAGAAGTGGTATTGCTGGGTCAAAGGTTATGAAATTATTTATAGCTCTTTGGGCATAGTTCCAGATTCAACCCAGAATGGTTGAATCAGTTCACAACTCCACCAGCAATGCATTAGTGTTCCATTTTTCCACATCCTCTCTATCATTTGTCGTTTTAGCTAATCTGACCAGTGAGATGTGGTACCTCGGAGTTGTTTTGATTTGCATTTCTCTAATCAATAGTGATTTAGAGCATTTTTCATATGTTTATAGGTATCTTTAATTTCTTCCTCTGAAAACCGCCTGTTCATGTCCTTTGACCATTTATCAATTGGGGAAGCCTGTTTGTTTTGAATATGTTTTGTAAATACCTATATGTGTACATAAAATGTCACCATTCTTAGAATGGAAGCTCCTTGAGGGAAAAAATTATTTTATTTTTTTGTCTTTGTGTTCTCAGGTTTAGCATGGTACATATTAGGGGCTTAATAAATGCTTGTTGATTGATTCTTTTTTTTTTTTTTTTGCTTTTTGCAGGGCAATTGGGGTGAAGTGACTTGCCCAAAGTCACAGGCTAGTAATTTTGTCAAGTGTCTGAGGTCAGACTTGAACTCAGGTCCTCCTGACTCTAGGGCCAGTGCTCTATTCACTGTGCCACCTAGCTGCCCCTTGTTGATTGATTCTTGTTTCCCAGGAAAGTACTTTGTTTATTGCATAATACTGTCTCTCATTATGAAATTAATTTTTAAAAATTAAAAAGTATTTATTTTTCTCTCCTTCCTACTGCTCACTTCCCTGAAAAAAAAAATAGAAAAGCAAAACCTTTATAACAAATATTTGTAGATAAGCAAAACAAATTCTGTCATTGGCTGTGTCCAAAAATATATGTCTCACTCTGCCTGTTGAGTCCATCACCCATCAGAAGGTGGACAGCAGTTGTTACCTACTCTGGAATCATGATCATGGTTGATTATGATGTTAGTTAAACATTGAAGCAACTAGGTGGAATAGTGGGTAAGAGAACTGGGCTTAGAGTCAGGACATACTTCAGTTCAAATCTAGTCTTAGGTATTTATTAGTTGTATGACCTTAGGCAAATCTTTTAACTTCTGTCAGCCTCAGTCTTCCCAGTTTAAAAAATTTGATAATGAAAAGACCTTCTTCCCAGCCTTGTTGTATCGATCAAATGAAATAATTGTAAATCTCTTAGCATAGTGCCTAACGCACAGTAAGTATTTAAATGCCTATTTCCTTCTATGATCAGAGTCCTTAAGTTTTTCAAAATGGTTAATCTTTATAATTTTTTTATTATTGCATAATTTGTTGTTTCTGCTCACTTCCCTAAGTAATAGTAGTTCATACTAGTCTTCCCAGATTTCTCTGAAACCATCCTTTTTAGTATTTCCTATTCCTAATAGTAATCTGTTACATTCATATACTGTAATTTGTCCTGCCATTCCCAGTCACTGGCTGCTTCCTCAGTGTTTAGTTCTTTGCCACCAGAAAAAGAGCTACTATAGTTTTTTTTTTTTTAACAGACGTGGGTCCTTTTTGATCTTTGGGGTATAGGCCTAATTTTGTTATCATTGAATCCAAGAGCTTAGAAGCTTTGGGAGCATAGTTCTAAATTGCTCTCCAGAGTGGCTTAACCTCTAATTATGAATATAATAGCACTTTAGAAAGATCTTTTACAACTAGTTTGGTGGTACAGTAATATGAAGTGCTACTTGCTAATTAAAGGAATTTATTTAATTAATTATATGCTCTGCTTCCATGCCTCAATTGCCTTCTCACCCTGGAACTTCTCTGGTTTCCTGGGGTCTTCTCATCCTACGGAATTTCCCAAACTTGTTTGGCCTACCCCTCCCTTTAAAAAAAAATTACTCAGCCCCTGCTGGGGTTAGGTTAGATTAACCCTTATTTCTATTCAATGCCCCCCATTGTACCCAAGGCTACTACCACCCTAGGGCCTCCTATTGGTCCTGTGTCCCCTATGGGGTGGTATTGCCCACTTTGGGACCCTATGCTGAAAATATCAGTCCACCATGTTGGCCCCCTGATCCATTTCTCACAATGATGAGTTCTGTTTGGGATCACTGTTTCGAGGATAACCCAGGCTAGCCAAGTTTTTCTCTTCCATTAGTTTGTAAATTCTTCAAGGGCAGAGATTATTTTTGCTCCTTTTTTATATTGCTAGAACTTTGAGCAGTGCCTGGCACATAGGTGCTTAATAAATGTTTATTGATTGATTGATTGATTGACACAGGTTGTGATTCTATGAACCTCCTCTGCCAAGGCATGATACTTTCTCTCCTCTTTCTTTTCATCTCCTTTTATATGCTGTTTCCCCCATAAGAAATGTAAGCCATTTCCGATCAGGGACTCTTTTTTTTTTTTTTTGCTTATTTTTGTCATAGAGCTTGGCACATAATAAGATGTTTAATAAATGCTTATTACCCGCCTGTCTGTTTGCTAATTAAAGTACTTACAAAGGTTAAGTTAAGAGAAGAGAAAGATCACTGAAGGCAGATGCTGGGAGAAAACATCTCACCAGTTTTACAGAATGACTTAGGGACCACAAATTTCATGCAAATTTGCCAATTCAGTTCATAAAAGGGAGGAAGAAGGCTATGAAGGGTTTTGAGCAAAGGAAGGCTAGGCCCTGGCCTCACAAGAAGTTATTGACCACAAAACGATCAGCAAAAGGCAGACCAAAAACAAGCGGAAGTCTCACTAAAGCAATTTATAATTTCTCTGAAACCAAACTAAAAATGTACTTTGTTTTCAAGCTCAAAGCTTTTTCTCATGTGGGCTAGAGATTCAGAGCAATGGGGGGTGGAGTCAACCTAAAGTGGAGAATACTTTCCACCTGTGATTAGCCGGATCAAGCCATTTGATTTGTTAGGATTGCAATGCCTTCTGGGGATGGTAGTCCTGTAAGAAATCCTATTAAGGAGGGTCTGTTCATGGGGAAAGGGAGCAAGCATTTACTAAATGTCTATTACTGTAAGACAGGCAATGTGTTAAGTGCTTTAATATGTATAGTGATTACTATATGCCAGGATGAGTGCTAAACGTTTTACAAATATTTCATTTGATACAACAACGTTGGGAAGTAGGTGCTACTATTATCCTCAATTTGCAGATGGGGAAACTGAGGCAAACAGGTTAAATGACTTGCCCAGGCTCACATAACTAGTAAGTGTCTGAGTCTGGATTTAAATTCAGATCTTTCCAATTCTAGGCCTGGCACTCTCTCAACTGCATCTGCAGATTTAGAGCTAGAAGAGTCTTTAGAAGCCATTAAGTCCCATCCTCTCATTTTATGGATATGGAAACTGAGGCTGAGAGAACTTTAGTGACTTGCTCATGGTAACAGCCAGTAAGTGTCTGAAGCAGAGTTTGAACTCAGTCAGCTCTTCCTGACCCTAACTCAATATGCTGGGCTCTATCCACTGGGCTATGTTGTTTCTGGCTCTTGCTGCCTCACCATGATTACTGAGCTGTATTGGAATCCCATTGCTCACTTTTATAAGCAAATCATTTTGCCTCAGTTTTTTTTTAATCTGTAAAATGGGGCTAATAATACCCAGAGGACCTACCTCACATGGTTGTTGTAAAGTCCAAATGGGCTAATTTATATAAAGGGCTTGGTAAACTTTGATGTACTGCAACTATCCCTTCCACATCTCAACTCTCCCAATCCAAGTGTTTTGATATATCTCAGGGTCAGCATAAGAAATTAAATGGGAATTTTTTGGGAGTTTCGTGGAAGCCGATGACACAGAGCCTAGGACCAAATACTTAACCCAACATTTTACAATAACATAATGTAAACACCCCATAAAAGAAAAACAAAAATTTCAGACTTCTTTAGCGCAAAGGGAGGGCCAAAATTTTTTATGAAGATTTTCCAGAACCAGAGGTGCTATATTCCTGGTCCCTCTGGTGCAGTTTAGGGTTGTTGGGAACTCTGAAATGTCATTCAGTGGGGTAGCATCCGTCTGGAAAGAATTCACACACTCAAACCATCTTCCAGTAAAGTGACAAGGTTTATTGTTAGGTCAATAAAGGAGGCCAGATTCTTAGGGAGCCTGAAATTTAATGATGGTGAAAGTGCTACTTATATACAAAAGGGATAGTGAAAGGATTTAGATGGGATTAAGAAGTTGTAAGTAGTCTGGGGTGGACCAAGAGTCAAGTGAGCTAATTAGATGATTCAGGTGGGATTGAGGAGTGCTTGGTATATGCAATTAGTCTGGGGTGGGCCAGTGATCTGGGCTGTTGGAATATGTAAGAAAATTCAGGGCCTTTTGGGGTCCAGGTCCCATCACCCTGAGATGGTGAAGGAATGACTGTATATTAACACCACTTATTAAGACAACTGGCATCTACTCGGTGCAGTAGATAAAGTACCAGGCCTGGAGTCAGGAAGACCCTAGTTCATGTGATTTCAGATACTAGTTATATGACCCTGGGTGATGAGGTGCAGGCTCTGGGAATCCCCTTGAGCTCTCCTTGAATCTTTGAGGTATAGGCTCTGGGCACTGCAGCCTCGACCCCTCCCCCCCTTGAACTCTGATTAAATCATCCCATTTGATGAGCATTTGCATGGGCCCAGATCTGTTACTAGCCTAGTCCTCCATATACTTCCCACCCTTGAACCTATCAAAATATCAATCCACCCTTGAACTGGGTAGCCCACCATTGTCTGTAGTCTCCAGGTAGCCTCCAGATACTTCCCACCCTTAGTCACTTACTGACCTCATCTGACTTCTCCTGAAGACCCTCCCCAAACTTCTCCTCTAGAGCACCCCTAGATTCCTCCCACAACTTTCTGTATATAAGATCCCATCTTCCCTCCATGTGTGTGAGAGTGCCATAGAATGACCTAGCCCAGACTTACTCTGTGTCTAATACAAGCGAACTTTTAATAAACTTTACTTTTCTTTGGCTGAGAAGGCTTGAGTTGAATTCATTCAGCAGGACCTGGTCGTGTTGGTATTTTGGGATCTCCAGAGCAACCCTAACCCTCTTTATGGGTAACTTCTTCACTGGGCAAGTCACTTAACCCTGTCTACCTCAATTTTCTCATCTGTAAAATGAGTTGGAGAAGGAAATAGCAATCATTCCAGTATCTTTGCCAAGAAAACCCCAAAAGGGGTCACAAAGACATGACTGAAAATGACTAAACAACTAAACATTAAGATAACCATGTAACCCAAACCTATACTTTTTTTTCATTAGCAGATTCCACCATTTATTAATACCATGTTGATTTAATACAGCCGCTGGGGCTTGCCCATGGTGCTCTTGATGGACAATGCCCTCACATTTTGCCAGTTTTTCTTCAGCAGAGAAACCAGGAAATTGTCTCATCGTCTGTTATCTTCACTTGGCCAACAGCACCTTCTTCATCTAGAACTTGATAGTAGATTTAACCTCATCAACCTTTGCCCCACCATATTCTCATTGTGGGTCAGCAAAGATGGAAACTTGCTGGCTTTGTTCAGACCAGGGCCTAGGATTCAAGGGATTTGCTTGATCAAGGACTCAGAGGCCAAAAAGGCATCATACTTTTTAGCCAGTTTCTTGTTCTTATTCAACTTCTTCAGGGCCTCGATGTCCATGTGGGGGATTTCTATAGCCTTGGCTTCATCACAATGCTGCTGGTCTCCTACTACACCACAGAAATTTAGGTCGGGGTGTGGATTTGAGCCTGACAGTGCCAGAGAAACATTTGTCCTTTCGGGGATAATAGTTCTTCAGACTGATCTGCAGCTCCACAGTTTCCAAAAACTTTCTTCGTTTGCATTGGGTTCCATGCAGGACTTTCAGGATTCATAGAGCATGACAGAGAGACTTTGCTGCTCATTGCTGCTTACTGGTCACAAGCTGGGAAAAAGCCCAACCCTATACTTTTACAGCTAAGTTAACTGAGGTTCAGAGAGGAATTGACTTGCCCAAGATCATATAGCTAATTAGGGACATAGAGAACACTAGAACCCAAGTCTTTTGGCTTGACAGTGCCTTGTTATTTAAATTTTTAAATTTTTATTGACATCTTATTTGTATCATCATTTTGAATATATCCTTCCCTCTTCCCTCCCCAGTAAGCCATCTCTTGTAACAAAAAAGAAAAAAAAGTAGTTCAGCAAAAGTGACAAAAACATAAACCTAGTAGTCTAACAGAATATGCAATATTCCGGACGACAGTCCCCTCCCATCCCTCACCTCTGCAAAGAAAGGAGAGAAGTGTACATATAGAATGTTCTTAAGCCAGATGCTATAGAATCATGGAATTTTGGGGTCATCTACTCCACTCCCTCATTTTACAGATGACAACTAAGGACAACTAATAGAGCTGATATAACATGCCTCCATTGACATGGAATGTCAGGAGCAGAATCCAGACTATCACCTGACCACAGCCACTAAAAGGAAAGGGACAGTCCAGGGCCAGGCCTGGCTTGGAAGGTCATGGAGAAAGGAGCACACACTAGTAGTTTTCTATTTTAAGTAATGGTTCTTGCTCACTAGGTACTAATCCCAGCCATTTCTTCCTTCCAGGAATATGGAAGCTGTCAGCACCCTATTAATTTCCTTTTTCCTACAATTTTTTTCTTTTTCCTTCTCCAACTCATTTTCATCATCCTGGCAAGCAACCTCTATGGAGATAGTCTAGAAACTGCTCCTGCAGGTGCTATAGCCACAAATACTGAGGACCGAGAAAGGAATGTTCCTTCCACCAAAGTCCTTGGCTGTATCAAATGAATGATTCAATATCAGAAACTGATATGATTAAATCTCCAATTTGCTACTGTACCCTAAGGACCATGGGGCCTTTCCATCTGACTTATAGCTGACATCTTCCATTTGTGTTCTTTCCCATTAGAATATAAGATGGAGGGGGGACCGCTAGGTGGCGCAGGGAATAGGGCACTGGCCCTGGAGTCAGGAGGACCTGAGTTCAAATGTGACCTCAGACACTTAGCACTTACTAGCCATGTGACCTTGGGTAGGTCACTTAACCCCAATTGCCCCTCCAAAAAAGGCAAAAAAAAATCAAAATAGAATATAAGATCACTGAGGGCAGGACCTGTTTTACTTTTCTATTTACAGGGTGTAGCACAGTGTTTTGTGTATAGAACACACTTAACAAATGCTTTATTCATTCATTCACCACATTTCTGCCAATTACTTTAATTTTTTTTCTTCTCATGTCCCTTTCCATTTGGGACAGGGAAGACTTCTTAAGGGAGTAGGTAATCCATATTTCTGTCTTTTCTTAGCATAACCTTGATCCTGTGTTTTAAGTGTATAAAGCCTTTCTTTTAATTGCTAATTGCAGATAATCGTGACTAGAAATGGATGATTTTGCAGTAGATCCCAGTACTGACACCACAGGCTAGCATGTGACAAATATTTGGAAAATGTGGAGGAGGGTTTCTATGAAATGGGCCTCTCTAAGACTGAGTCGATATGTTGGGGATTTGTGGGAGATAAGATTCAATATGTAGTCATAAATTGTCAGAGTTGGAAGGGGATTTAGAACACAGAGCACAGAAAGAAAATGCCAGAACTGGAAGGGAATTTAACAATAATGTGAAAGTCCTAATTTTCTAAAGGAGGCCCAGAGAGGGGAAATGACACAGCCAGGGTCACATGTTCAGTGAATGGCAGAGCCTATTTCTTGGCTCACTCCTTTAGAAGTTCCTGTGACAATAGCTGCCTCCCACACCTCCCCAAGCATCACCAGCCCAGCTGCATCCCTCAGTCAGTAACTGCTCTGCGCCCACGGTCAGCTCCGGGCTATGGGTATTATTAGTGCAATTATGGTAGGGAGCAATGAGACTCTGACACAGGCTGTCACTTCCCACTCTCAGGTCCCCTTAATACTATTATTATTATTGTTGTCGTTGTGGGTTATTTGGTTGTGTACTGTTGTGTTATTCACATGCTATACACATACTGTGCATTCACATAGGAAGAAGAGGTCTCCGTGTTCACAACCCCTAGAAAGTGTCATAAAGATCAGTTCACAATTCCAGCTCTAGTCCCAGCAAGTTAAAAAAAATCAAGCTGTGGTCACTCCCTCCTGCAAAGAGGTCCTTAGATCCCAGGCCCAAGACAAAAAAAAAAAAAAGCGTCCGGTCCCTTTAAATTCCAGCTCTAATAGGCGGGGTCCCACTGTAGTGTCCCAGGCTTCCCCGCCAGCCGGGTAACAGCTCCACCCTCCTTCTGATCGACAAAGGGATCATCCAATAGAAGGAGAGGGTGTCGGCCGCGGAGCAATGGGAGCGCGGGACAGCCTTTACGGAGGCGGGGCCTTACAAGGCTGGGCCGAGGAGTCCGCCTGGCTGAGCGGCAGCCTCGGAGCCCTGGGCGCGACGGCAGAGCCCAAGCTGTGGGCCCCGGTGAGTAACGGGCGGCAGGGCCAGGGCTGGAACCGGCTCTCGACCTGGAGAGGATGAAGGTCCCAGCTGGGTTCCCTTGGGGGTGAGGGGATGGAGGCGACGAGGACCAAGGGGCGAGGGGCCCCGGGGATCTGGGCTGGAGGGACTGTGGAAGCGGGGCGGGGGAGGGGAGGGGTCCTAGGGAGCTGGGGGGAGGGGATTGGAGGAATGGAACGTTGGGGCGGGGGCGGGAGGTGGCGGGGGGGGGTGGCGAGGGTGCGGGGGGAGAGGGTGCCATCGGAGGGGGGAAATGGGGGTAAGGGATGTCTGGGGAGGGGGAAGAATGGGGGGAAGGCTGTCTGGAGAGGGGGACAAAGGATATCTGGGGAGGGGGAGAATGGAGGATAGGATATCTTGGGAGGAAGAAAAATGCAGGAAAGGATGCTTGGGGAGGGGGCAATGAAGGAAGGGGATGTCTGGGGGGAGAATGGGGGAAAGAATGCATGGGGAGGAGGGAGAATGGCAGAGAAAGGATATCTGGAGAAGGGGTAATGGAGGAAAGGATGTTTGAGGAGGGGGAAAATGGAGGAAGAGATGCCTGGAGAGAGAGAAGAATGGGGGGAAAGAGAATGGGAGGGGAAGGATCTCTAGAGAGGGGGACAATGTGGGGGAAGGCTATCAGGGGAGGGGGAAGAATGGAGGAAGGGATATCTGAGGAGGGGGGAGAATAGGGGAAAGGATGACAGGAAAGGGGAGATGGGAAGAATGAATGGCTGGGGAGGAGGGAAATGGGGGGAATTGGGGGAAAGGTGACTGGGTAGGGGGGGAGATTTGGAGGGGATATAGAAAGCAGAGTAGTCATATTAGAAAATGAAAGTTTTAAGACTCCAAGGTTCATGGGATCATATGCTTGGAAGGACTTTAGAGATCATCTAGCCCACACCCGTCATTTTTCAAATGAGATTTTAAAAAGCTCTGTGAGGGCAGGGATTGTCTTTACTTTTTTGTTTTTTTTTCCCCTAGTATTTAATGCAGGGTCTAGCAGATAAGCACTCAACTGATGCTTGTTGATTGATTAATGAACTCTGGAGAGGTTAAATAATTTGCCCAAGATCACATAGTGACAGAGTAGCACTTACTAATCTCCATCAAATGTTCAAATTACAAAATCATTTTGGGATTTGAACCTATACTTATGGGTCAGGGTGTCAGAAGCCTGTCCTCAGATTTAGGGCATACTGTGCAAGGGTGGTGTCTCTTTCAGCCTCATTCATAATGAGGTATCTCAGGACTCTGAAGGTAATGGTGGTAGATCAAAACTTCTTGAACACAGCATCATGTGATTAATACACATGACTTACTTAGCTCTTAAGAGTTAAGATCTGATGTGTCTTTATAGGAGTTGGTACTGCTTTTCCAACCCCCCCTTCCAACTGTCTTGAGTACTGGAGACATGCATAGGAACAAGGACACCCCAGGGATGATATTGAAGAAGATACTTTAATAGCCATTTAGCCCAGAACTCATCCCTGGTTGGTGGCAGGTCTTATATGCCAACCCTGTGTAAGAACAGTTGAAACCAACTCAGGTATTGATCTGAGGATGTACCCTACCTAAAACATCTGGTGGTCATGGGATCATAGGATTTTGAGCTAGAGGGAAACCTGGAGGTCAAGTTGTATTTTTGGATGAGCTATTTAGCCTCTTGAGGTCTGTTTCCTCATATCCAAAGTGAGAGGATTGAAGTAGATAAGCTATATAGTTATTTCCAATTCTAAATCTATAATCTTTTGAACTAAACTCTTCATTTTACAGATGAAGAAACTGAGGCCCAGAAAAAAGAAATGATTTGCCCACATCAGAACCAGGATTTGAGCTTAGGACATCTAATTCTAAACTTAGCATATCATCTATTATGCCACTGTCTAAGTTTAGTGTCTAGATACACTCAGGTTTCTGTTCATGGGTTTGCTTCAGATCAACAAGAATTTACAGAACACTTACTATGTGCTTGGACATTGATCTGGGGGTGGTGCTAGGATACAGAGAAGAATGGAAATACAGGCCTATAGGACACTACTTATCTTCAGGGAACACAGTTTTGTTGGAATTCAATACCATATAATTCAATTTGAAGCAGATGACATTATAAAGCAGTGTTCAGTATGATTAAGTGAATAGTGGGTGGTGCAGACAGTAAGTGCCAGTTTGGTTTTAGAGTAGCAAATGTAGAAGAGCAGATGCGAACTCCTAAGGCAGCTCTGGACCTGACTCAGACTTAGAAAAGTCCTTCAGAAAAGGAATAATGATGGTACCACCTTGCATTCTTATGGGTTTTTTTTGGTTTTGTTTCTTGTTTTACTTTCCAAATCCCTTTCATTTCTGTTGTCTCCTTCTGTTTTTACCACATCCCTGGTCGGCAGCAGTGTAGTAAAAAGAGCAATGAACTTGGACTCTGGAGACCTGTGTTCAAATCTTGGTTCTAATACTTATTAGCTCTGTGACTCTAAACAAGACAGTTAATCTCCCAACCTTAATTTAGTTGTCTGTAAAATGTGGAAACTAATAACTGTACACTTGTGAGGAAATTGCCAAGTAAGCTTTAAAGCACTCTCAAAATGTGAATTATTAGATTGGGCACTTCACAACTGAGAGAACTAAGGTTTACTTGCCTTTGAATCAACTCATTTTACATATGAGAAAGTGGAGACTCAGGAGTGACTTTATCCAAGGTCATATAGCTGGTTGGTGGCATACAACTTAGCTACTATCATCATAACTGCAATACTAAATAATGGCTGTCATCTTTATTCTCAGCCTAGGGTTCTTTTCCCTACGCCTCACTGCCTGCGTGTTCATGGTCCTGCCTGAGCATCTTGGACTCTTGTACAGTCTTATTAGCTTGTCAAAGGGGAACTGTTGTTCTAAAGCTCCAGCTACACTTTTCATCCCGTGTTCTGTTTTTTTTTCCTTCTTGGCAGTCCCAAGTACTGAAGGAAGTGATTCTATGGGTAGACCTCTGCTAACTCTACTACCAACAAGGAATCAATTTGCCATGTTCTGGGTTAAGGATCTGGGAGGCTCTGAGCATTATCTATATACAGCTCTCTCAACTAGTGATGTTTTTGTCTTCTACTAAAGACAGGGTCAAATTCTAATTTTCTGTTTGCCAGGTCCAATACAGGCTGTCTTTGGGATGGAAGAAGAGAAGTGATCTCACAGCCAGGGTTGGCTAAGAGAACACCAACTTCATTATCAACTTCTACCCTCCACCCGCCCTCCACTTTGCCCATCTCTTATTGGTTGTAGTTTGTGATTCCACTTTTGGGATGGATTTCTACTTCTGACAAATTTTGGCTAAATAGTGACAGATACCTGAGTTGCTTTTTTGTGTTGGGGTATCTGCTGATACTTCGAGCAATTAATGTCACAACCTGAATCTGTTGCTTAATCAGATCCTACTCTACTCTGTACTAACAGACACATTGTGGTCTGAGTAGTGGAAGCTGAGTCAGTGCTCAGATGGAGAGATTTCAGGGGAAAGCCAGTGGTATTAGAGATGGTGTCCTCAAGTTTCTCCTGGTGGTATGTCTTCTAGAATCATGTAATGACAGAGATGGAAGGGAACTTAGAATACAAAAGATTAGAGTGAAAGGAAGAATGTTAGAACACAGAATAGCAGAACTCAAAAGGGACATTAAGCCCATTATTTTGTCTAACCCCTCATTTTGGAGATGGGAAACTGAGTCCCAGCAAAGTGAAGTAACCTAACCTGAGGTCACACAGCAAGGTAGTGGTAGAAACAGGATTTGAACCCAAGTCTCAGGAGTCCAGCTGCTTTTCATTACATTGTGGCTGTCATCTGGTGAGATTTTATAGAATCAAACTTCCTTCAACAATGTCAGTAAAGAATGTTAAAACCTTTTCATTAAAGGAGTAGGGGGTTCACCTTTTTGGTGCCTCCCTCTTGTCCCCTAATTCCTTGGTAATAGGACAGTCATTTTTCACTTCCTTAAGATGTGCTTTGTAGCAGCACCATCATAATCCAGCCCTGTGGAGCAATCATCACATTTGTGTGATTTATAAAAGTGTTGAGGAGTTTTTATAACAATAATGAGTCTATAAGCAAATCTTTCAAAATCCACTTAAAGAATGCCCCATTTGAGACACACTGATGCTCATTCTTCTCACTGTGGCTTTGTCTTTGAAACCTGAGTTTTAGTTCTTCCTAATATGTAGCCAAATTATCTTCCTTGGATCAGTGAGTGTCAGAGGGCTTCTTTCCCAATTTGCTTGTGATTTGAGTTTTCAAAGATTTTCTTTTATATCCAATGTGAAAAGGGTGGGACAAGAGTCATTTTATTCAGAATGGGCAAATTACTTCTTTGTCCCCCTGGGACTGGACTGAGAGACACAGCTCAGCTATCCCTGGCCAATTTCTCCTGAACTCTGCACTACTGCTGAGTGAAAGAGTGAGAGAGGCTATTTATAACCCTGTGAATTTTGCAGTGGTAGTTGAATTGCTTCATCCTGATTTCCACTTCCTTTCGAAAATGAAAATTAAGAAAGTAAGCAAGCATGCTCTGTTGAGATGGCTCATCTGGGGGGAGAACAACATCCAGTCTCAGCATCCTACCCTACCCTGCCCCCCCCCCCCCACATATGACCACGGGGCAGAAGTCCTAATTTCTTGGCCATAGCAGGAAAAGCCCATATCAGGAGGTAGAAGTTACAATGAAACATTTTAGCTCAATATATAAAAGACTTTGCTCACAATCTGAGCTATCCAACAAAGGAGTGAAAGACAGCTTCCTGGTCCTGTAGATGACTTAGAGGCCAAATGACCTCTTGTAGAGGGACATGTGCGTCAGGTGTTTTGGATGAGACCAGTCAGGTCCCTTATGACTGTAATATTTTTTGATTTTGAATTAAATTTATGATTTTTTTATTTTTGCTTTTTGGAGGGCAGTTGGGGTTAAGTGACTTGCCCAGGGTCACATGGCTAGTTTTTGTATTAAGTGTCTGAGGCCGGATTTGAACTCAGGTCCTCCTGACTCCAGGGCTGATGCTCTATTCACTGTGCGACCTAGCCGCCCCTTGAATTAAATTTAGAAAAATATTTTACATGGAATGACTCTTGTTGAGTGCTTAGGGAGAAAACAACTACCAGGTAACTCTGAAAGTTAGTAAGTTTCTTTTATATTAGGAGCCATAAGCAGACATAGGTATAGTAATGATCTGGTACAGGTCTCTTGTCTGTCATGTGATTTAAATTCTCAATTTCCATCATATCCTATATATATATATGTATATGTATATGTACATATATACACACATATATATATAGGTGTCATGTGACTAGTTTTTTTTTTAAGACTAGAATTGCTAGGGGCGGCCAGGTGGCTCCAGTGTTGGGACGACCTGGAGATCGAATCCCGGGCTCAGACACTCAGCACCACACCCAGAAATAACTGGCCGTGTAACCTTGAGCAAGTTACTTAACCCCGATTGCTTAAAATTTAAAAAAAAAAAAAGACTAGAATTGCTTCCATCAAACAGATGCTGTTCCCTTTAAAACCATTCCTTGAGAGACCATGGGCTTATCCCATAATGCTGCTGTTGCTCATCATCTCTTTCAGTCCTTTGAGAAGGGTCTTCAGACTCCACAGTATCAGCTATATCTTATCCATAGTTCTGGCCGACCTTTGTTCCTGAGAATAGATTTGATTTTTGGAAATGGCCCAGAGTCATTCAGACTCAAGTTGAGAGAATAAGGTGGTTGGTCAAGCTGGTTGGTGCTCTTTGGGGTCAGAAATGACTCTGGAAAGTAATGAAACTAGTTTCTTGTCCAACTTGTGAAATAGCCCGGAAAGCAGTTCCCAAAGAGGAGTTCCAAATGTTGCACAATGACAGCATTGTTAGAATAAACATGTAGCTTCTCAAGGGGACTTTTGAAGAAGACAGTACTCTTTTCAATATATAAGTTCTTAACATAGAGTCATAAGATTTATAGAGTTTTAGAATCAGAAAGAATGACAAATAGCATTTCATCAGACTCACTTTATAGATTAGGAAATTGAATACAAGAATCACTGGATTGAGAAAAAACTTGGGTTCTGGCCTTAGCTCTGCCAGTTACTTCTGTGAGATCTTGAGTAAGTGACCTGACTTATCTTCTGCTCTTTCCCCCTTTTCTCTCTCTAAAAGAGAGTTGGAACTAGATGGTCTCCAAGGACCCTTCTATCACTAATATTCTGATTCTATGCCCATATTAATGCAGCCAGGTAATGGCAGAGCTGGGATGAGACCCCCAAGTGTCCTCACTCTGTCCAATGTCCTTTTTACTACACTGTGCTGCTTACATATATTTAGAAGTCAGTCTTGTTATAATAGAATCATACCTTCTAGTTAGACCATTTTTTATGGGTGAGGAGGCCTGAAGAAGTTAAAATCATGGTTCTTTGTGAGTCAGAATCAGCTTTAGAATTCAATGTCTGTTGTGTCCCCATTATCCTGGACCTACTTATATCATTGAGACAGAGGACTTGCAACCCAAAGAGTTGTAGGTGTATAATGATGGCCAGTTCTGTTTTGTGTGCTGCTTCTGAATCTGTGTACGCAAAATCACAAGTATTGAAACAGATTTCTAGGACCCTTTGGTCAGACTGAGGAGGTTATCCCCCGTGAGGTGTCCTGGAGGATAAGGCAATTTCTTCCTTTCATTCATTGGGTGGATTCTGGGGATGTTGGTGTCTCAGCAGTTTGTTCTGATGAACTCAGACCACTCAGAACACCTACATCTTGGTAGCTGGTGGTAGTTACGATTTACTTCTTCCTAAGGCCTGTGAATTTGTGGGGAGAGAAAGGTTCTGTTTTTTAACCACTGATAGGTCACCCTGAGAATTCATTCTTGTTAGACCCTGAGAGCCAGTCTGTACTTATCAGACTGACAGAGCTCTGAATGACAACTTGGCAATTTAGAATCATGTTAGAGGAGAAAAAGGCAGAACAAAGGAAAAAGATGGTTAGAACTAGAAGGGCCCTTTTAAAATATGGAATATTAGATCTGGGAGGTATTCTTGATTTGCTTTGTAATTTCATCCGTGTAGGGAACTTTATGTATGGAACTTACCTGCAGTAATGCAGATTGATAGCTGTTCTGTGACTTGCAGACCCAGAAAGTTTCTAAGAGCACTGAGAAGTTTTGTTATTTGTTGAGCCCTCTTGCCACTATACCTTGCTGCTTCTCAGGGAATCATGAACACAAAATTTTAAAGTTAGAAGAAACCTTATAGAGACCAACTGGTCCAACCCTTCATTTTACAGATGAAGAAATTGGAACCCAGAAAGGGAAGTTATTATTCTGCTTATCAGTAGCAAAGTTGGGACTAGTACTCAGGTCCCTGATTCCTAGACCTATGCTTTTCCCTCTATGCTGGGTTCTTCTTCTCATGATGGTATGTCAGGAGGAGCTGGCAACTACTGTGGAGGATTCGGTTGCTGGCTGGCTAGATAAGTGTGAAGATTTAGCCAAAATATGCTTTCTTTTAAGTAGCAGGGCTTTTTACAGACCTGTATGCTGGGAGGGGCCTTTGTGCAAATGTCTGTTGAAGTCATCCATCAGCCTGGTGACTACCCTTAATCAGACCTTGGAGGGAGAGGATGCTATAGCTACCACTTAGAGTACCACTAAGCCAGTCCTAGTTGCCTAGGATACCAGTCACATGACCCATCATCTAGCCTTGCTCAAACTGGGATTCATTTTTTTTCCTTCTTCTTTTATGGGGGAATTTTTCCTTTTGAAAGCTTTGTCTTCTTGTAGATTTCCAAGAAGTGGTGCCATGTACAGCATATGCTTCTAACCTAATCCTCTTTTTATTGCTTTGATCTGAAGCTATGAAAGCCCAAAGGCAAATTGAATTGTGATCTGAAAAATCTGACTCAAATGTAAGATCACAGGCTTTTAAAGTTGGAAGAGACCTTAGTCCCACTCCCTCTTTTTAGAGAGGAGCTACTAGAACCCAGAAAAGTAAAATGAGTAGTAAGTGATGGAGCTGGGATTTGAAAGTAGGCCTTCTAGGTTATGTAATACAATGCCTCTTAAAAAACATACAACCAAAAAACCCACCCCTTTTATTTTTTATTGAGTTCTAAATTCTGTTCCTACCTCCAGCCTATCCCCTACTCATTTATTTAAAAGGCAAGCAATATAATAACTATAATGTATGTGAAGTCATACAAAATATATTTATATACTTTCGTTCACATTAGCCATCCAGCAGCTCTTGCTAGACAATACAGCATCCCAGACAAGTGATCAATGTAGCCTTTGGAAGAGGCTCTGGAAGACAGGGAGCTCACTACTTTAAAAGGATTCCATTTCATTCTTGAACTTCTTAGTCTCCTTGGCAGGATCATTATCCATGTTCACCCACTATGGGTGGATGTGCCCCGGGGAATCTATCATTGGCTCTTCTTTTTTTCTGTTTTCTTGTGTGTGTGTGTGTGTGTGTGTGTGTGTGTGTGTGTGTGTGTGTGTATGTGTGAGTGAGTGTGATCTCATTAGCTCCCATGAGTTCAACAATCATTTTTTATGTAGATGACTATCATAGCTACATGGGAGTCCTTATCTCCCTCTAGATTCCTAGTGTTCTGTTATGAACTGCTTGCTGGAGAACTCCAGTTGAATTTCCCATAGATATCTCACACTCTGCATGTTTAAAATAAGACTCATCTTTCCCTCTAAACCTCACTTCCTAGTTTCTGTGGTTGGAACTGTCATCTTTCTGGTCAACCAGGTTCACAGTCTTTGACTCTATCCAGGACATTGATTCTTGCTTTCCTTCACTCCTGGCAATTCTTTCTCTGCCCTCTCTTGCAGTCATTTCTCTTCACTCACACAGCCACCACCATATTTCAGGCAGGCCCTCATTACTTCTCCCCTGGGTTATTGCACTAGCTTTCTAAGTGGTTTCCCTGCTTCTTTTCTCTCCTTTTTCTAGGCCATCCTCTTTATAGCTGCCAAATTGATAGCCCTAAATCACGGATCTAACCATTTTACTTCCCTGCTCAAAAACTTTCAGTGGCACTCTATTGCTTCTAGGATAAATTGCAAACTACTCAGTCTAGCATTGAAAGCGCTTCACATATTTTCTCCAAAAATGATATTTCATCTTCCATTTCCATGCTTTTGCATAGGTTGTCCTAGGTTCCTGGAAAGCCCTTTCTCCTAATCTCCATCTCTTGGAATACTTAGCTTCCTAAAAATTTGCTCCCTTCAAGACTGAGGTTAGGTTCTATTTCCGAGTAAGGGTCTTCAATGATAGCTACTTAATAAGTGTTTATTAAATAGAATTAACTTGAATTTGAATACTCTAAAATTTGTCTCCCTGACTCCTTTAAATGGTTCTAGTTCTACCCTCTGGAACTGGATATATAACAAGTTGGCTCCTTTTTCTACATGAGCTTTCTTCAGATGTTTGAAAATTGTTTTCATGTGTGTTAAAATTGTATCTTGTTTTGTTCCCCCGACCACCCTTCAACTTCTAGTCAGTATAGTAAGGAAGTTTTTTAAGTGACCAGCATAAAAGGGCCATAGCAGGACATTAGATTGCAAAGAGGAACCTGAAAGTTACTTAAAACTGTCCCAAAGATCAGAGGAGCACAATTTACAAATTAGTATAGCCAAAATTCACTTCCTAGAAATAGATGATCAATCAGCAGAAGCCATCTAGTTGCTGCTGTCAGGTTCTGGTCCTATAACATGTAAATTGTAGACCTTCACAGCTTCAGACTAGCAGAACATCAAAAAGGTGCTGATAGCTTTGCAGTGACAATTTTGAAATTTTACGTATAACCTTGAAGTGATTTGTTAACAAACTAACCACAAGGTGGCACAGATAGGAGTTAATCTGCTTCCTCCCAAAACTTTATAAAATGAGGCCTCAAGCTCTTCCTTTCCCCGCTTTCCTGACTTTCTTCTATCTCCTAAGGGTCCTTCATACTGAATGTTCCCTAATCTAATTTAATCTAATAATGGTTGTGTGTGATATTCTCTGCCTGTCACCCTCCCTATCTTTTTCCCCACATTATCTGCCTCCTTTCACCACCCCATCTTCTGTTCCCATGCCATCCACCTCTGTATCCCTCCCTACTTTGTGCTGCTTGTCTCAGTATTTTCTGTGTTGTTTGCCCTCAAACCCTTTGTGGTTATTTAAGTGTGATTACTGCTGTTTCCATGCTGCCAATCATAGTCTTTACTGGCTAACACAAAAGAACTGGGCATGCTTGCCCCCATTTCATAATTTCATAAATTAATTCATCATGTTTATCTGCTCTCCCTCCCAGCTTAAAGTTTTCTCTCCTCCAGAGCAGATATTCCTGATTCTTCAGTAGATTCTCATATGACATGGTTCAAACTCCCTCCTCATCTTGGTCACCTTTCTTTGGGCATGATCCTATATGTCAACATCCTTAAAATATGACACTGAGAACTGAGCACATTTCAGATTTGGCCTGACCAAATTTGATAAGTATGCCTTCTGTGTCTTCAAGGTGTTGCTAAAAATAGACAGTCTCCTGAGGGCTACCTATCTCAGATGTTTATGACACCTCCTGCCCCCAATACATCGAAAACATTTCCTTCAATAGTCTTAAATCACAGCTGGTAGTAGTTGTGAGGTTGGGATTAAGTTCATTCAGCCTGGGTAGTTTCTTACATATATATCATATATAACATTGAATATTCTTCTTCTTTGAAATGTGCTTAACAAAATAAGTAAAAATAATAAGATTATTATGTCCTGTGACTTTTCCTTTCTGTCTGACCCTCTCTCCACAGGCAGCTGAACTGGGTGTATATGTGTGTGTGTAACCAGGGAGCCCCCTTTACTTCCTGCACTGGAGGAAGGTGGGTCCATTAATGAAAATGCCGCCCCCATCTGACATTGTCAAAGTGGCAATTGAGTGGCCAGGTGCTAATGCCCAGCTGCTGGAAATCGACCAGGTGAGAGTTTGAGATGCCATAAGAGAAGAGAGAAAGAGTTGTGTGTGTTTGTGTGGGAAATGAAGAGAGAAGCAAGAGGGAGCCCTGGAGTCAGGAATAAGTCTTAGCTCTAGGGATCTTGTCTGGTAGTTCTGCCCTGATGTGCCAGAGATAGTTCAGGATAGTTTGTAGGAAAGTTGCTTACTCTTTAACAAAGGTAAGTATTCTACTTCCTTCTCTTGCGATAGTCCTATTTAGCATCTATTCCATTTATAGCCTTGGTATGACTAGAAGGTAATCACCAGTGAGGAATTATGTCTTTTTCTTTACAGAAACGGCCCCTGGCATCCATTATCAAGGAAGTTTGTGATGGGTAAGTTGGTCCACTAATAGATTCCAGAGCCCCTGATTACTGGTCCCCAAAGACTAAAGCAACAGTAATGGATCTTGATAAGGATTTATTTGACAGAGGAGTTTGCACTAGGGCCCTACTAGGGGATTGGCAGCAAACCAGATATAACAATCTTCCTGGCCCTTAAGGAGATTCAGTGGATTAGCCAGGCTCTCAAGACCTCTTGTAACAGTTTTCTGCCCATTGCAGTGGCTTGCTGTTTTTATAAAGGTTTGCATACCAAATGAACAATTAATAACCCAAACAATCCACTGTTAAGCCCAAGATTGCTTACTATCCTCCCAAAAATTTTAATTTGATTTTTTTTAATGAAAAGAAATCCACCTTCTCTCCCTGCCTTCTACCCCCAGTTTAAAAAGAAAGAAAACCAAGACCCTTGTAATATATATATATCAAGAAAAAAATTCTTGCATTGGTCAAGTCCAGAAAATACACATGTCCCAATCTGCATGAGTCTCTATCTAACCTCTCCTTCGGGGGATAGGTAGCATGCTTCATCATGAGCCTTCTGGTGTCACAATTTCATTATATTTTTTTCATTGGAGCAGACTTGTCCCCCTTGTCACTAGTTCTATGATCCCTTCCCAAGGATACAGTTGCCACCACACAGAAATCCTCTAGCCACCATATTCTCACAGCTTTCTACCCCTTTACCCTCTCTGCCATAAAAGTTGGTGCATATTTTCATGCATACATGATACATTCACCCAGATCTGCTTAGGAGAACTACTTTGTTCCCATGTGCATATATTATTGTCATATAAGAATGGGGCACTCCAGTCTTAGCACTCCACCTAAAAAAAGTTGGCCTAAATCTTAAGATTATAAAATAGATTATTTAGAGTCTAGTTATAAAATTATAAAGTTCTAGAGCTGTAAAGTTTAGAAGTCTAATTCTGTTTATTCATGGTATAGAGAAGGAAGCTGGGGTCTGTAGAGGAGAGATGATGGGCCCAAACTCACATCACAAATTGGTGACAGTTCACACTATAATCTAGGTCTTAAGTGTTTTCTACTAAATTATATAACATTAGAGCTTCAACATCACCTCATTTTATAACAGAGGAAACTGAGGCCAGAGAGATGAAGTAACTTCCCTAAAATCAAAGAGTCACAGAATTTTCAAATTGGAAAAGAATTTCATCAACCTTTTGGTTCAGCCTGTGCTTGAAAGGAGGCTCCGCTATAACATGTCTCACAAAAGGTCAGGCAGTCTCAGAGAGTCTGGAAGCTCTCCAGTGAGAAGGATCCCACTATTTGCCAAGGCAGCCCATTCCATTTTGATACAGCTTTAATTATTAGGAAGCTTTTGCTGAGTGCAGTTAAGTGGTGCAGTGAATAGAGCTCTGGGCTTGGAGTTAGGAAGACCTGAATTTAAATGCAGCTCAGACATTTACTAGCTGTGACCCTGGGGAAGTCACTTTACCTGTGTTTGCCTCAGTTTCCTCAGCTGTAAATTGAGAATAATAATAACATCTAGTTCCCAGGATTGTTGTGAGGATCAGATGGAATAGCATTTGTGAAGCACTTGGCAGATAGTAGGTGCTATAGAAATGCTAGCTATAACCTATTATTAACATCAAGCAGACATTTATCTCTTCCGCAACTTCCAGACATTAGTCCTTTTTCTGCCCTCCCTGGCTAAACAGAACAAGTCTAATTCTTCTTTCACATGAGAGCCTTTCAGATATTTGAATACAGTTATGAGAATCCCCCAGTCTGCTCTGCCCCAAATAGTCCTTTTGACCCATCATCATGTGATATAGATTCGAGATCTGTAACCATCCTTTCTGGGCGTTTTTTGGAAACTTGAGTTTATCAATGTCCTTCCTAAACTTCAGAGCCTAAAATTACTCATGAAAGCTGTGCTCCTAATGCATCCTGAGATCCTGTTAGCCTTTTTGACTGGCAAATCGCATCACCAGCTCATACTGAGCTTGAAGTTGACTTAAGCCCCTTGAACTTTTTCACACATGCTACTACTATCTGCTCATGCCTCCCCTATCTTATACTTGTGAAATTGATTGTTTTTAACTGTGGTGTGTTTCTTTACATTTATGCCCATTAAATTTCAACTTCTTAGGCAGGATAGCATAGTGGAGAGAGGGCTGGCCTTGGAGTCAGGAAGAGTTGAATTCAAGGCCTGCTTCTGACACATGCTGTCTGTATGACCCTATTCAATTCACTTAACTTCTCAGGATCCTAGGCAGGATCTCTTTAAAGTATCTAAGTTGTAAAGTAGGTGCCAATTGCAGATAGCCACTCTTCATTGGAGAGGGAATTTCCTTATTGGGAATTCTCTATGCCAATAAAATCATAGGTCCTGTCTGAAAAAAGAGGCTCTTTCTGGATCCTCACTCTGTCCCTCAATATGTTAGCTACCCATACAGGTTTGTGTTCCCTGCAAATTTCATGATCATGCTATATATACCATTTGGAAGAAATGTTCATCATATTAGGCCAACCACAAATACCTGGAATACTATCTAACCTCCATCTCTTTATATTTTCTGCAAGAATAATATGACATACTTTAACAGATGCTTAGGTGAAACACAAAGACACAGATACACACTCTCACACACTCACGCACACTCACACACACACTCTTCCCCTATCTGCTAGTTTAGTGACCCAGTTGGAAATGGAATTAAGGTTTGTCTGCCTTGACCTGTTCTTGGTGAACCCATGGTGGGTCTTTGAAATCACTGTTTCCTTTCTTAGATGTTCACTAACCATTTCTTTAATCTTCTATAGCATTTTCTTAGGAATCAAAGTCAAAGTCACTAGTCTGTAATTTGTACACTCTCTTCCTATTTTGGAAGATTGTGACAACATTTACTCTTGATCAGTTGGGCATCACCTATCCCTTCTCCAGAAGCTTTCAGACATCACTGATCATGACCACAGCCTAGCCCCAGTCCCAGCAATTGTATCTACCAACTTTTTCAGTAGAGAGGATATGGTTCATCTGACCTGATTTTATCAAGGACACTAGGTATTTTCTTACTATCTCTTTGTGTGTCTTAGGAATCAGTTCCGGTTTGCCATTTCTGTAAGCAATTCAACCTTCTGTCTGTCTCTTTGTCAGTTATTATTGTCCTCTCCTCAGTAGATCTTATGGTCTTCCTAGCAACTAATACTGATTTTTTAAAAAATCCTTTTGTTTTCTTTAGTTTTCTTCCAACTTCAGCTGTTTCTGAGCTGTAGCACTCTTACATTTTTACAAGATTGGGCTAGGTTCTTTATTCGTCCTTCTTTACCTGCCTATACATGCATTTTCTATTAATTAAAAAAAATTGATTGATTGATTGATTGATTGATGAGTTCTCTCTATATTCATATAAGTCTTCAGTTTTTTCCTCCTCACTAGAATTGTTTTCCTTTGTCTTCGGAAATTCTTACAAGTTTCTTAACCCTCCTGGAATGACTTCCCCAATGGAATTTTGGTCCATGAGATTCTATGTAGCCTTTCTCCAAACCCTTTAAAATCTGCTTTCCCCAGATCTAAGTTCTGTGTCAGGCTTAGAACTGGCTTTTTGCTGCTTCTCTATTACAAACACTGGGAGGCAGTGAGCACTTCCCTCAAGATTTACATCATTTTTATTCTGGCAATCAGTTTCTGCCTGCTAGCATAATTTCATTCCTCAAAAGTGGAGATCTGTTCTGAAATAGAGTATTCTAGAATGGAGATGATTAAAAGAAAATCAGGACTTTATTAGCTGCTCTACTTTTGCCAAAAGGAGGGCTTCAGAAGATTTTCTGAGTAATTGAAATCTCCCATCACTACCATATTATGCCTCTGCCAAGTTTTTGATGTGCTTCCTGAAATCCTCATCTATTGCTTCTGTCTAGGTGGTCTGTAATATGACAAAATTGCTTCTGTTTCTCCCTCTACTACACTCAGATACTCTTCTTTATGTTTTTGCCCTCTTGTTCATAGGTACAACTAGTCACATAACCAACCTATAACTAGGCAACTAAAAAAATACTTTACAGAAGGTAGACTTGGTGCATTTACACTGTGTTGTGATTCAGTTTAGTAGACATTATTTAATACCTACTATGCATGAGAATTTGATTTGGACACAGATTTTTTTAGAGCTGTAGCTGGTGGGATAAATAAGGAGTAAGGTCTACTTGTGTGGGGGGCAGACCCTGGTCTTATATGTATGGTATTTTTTTTTTGTCATCTTAATCAGGTGGTCTCTACCAAACCCTGAGTACTACACTCTCCGTTATGCAGATGGCCCTCAGCTATATATCACTGAACAGGTCAGTACTGGAGAAGGAACTGACCTAGAGGGTGTTTGGGCCTGTGCTCTGAAAGGAACTGTTCCAGGAGGCAGCCATGTATGTTCTGCCTGATGGCTGGGGCTTCCCATATGCAGTCTATAGAATTCTTTTCTGATGGATAGCACTATACCTTGAACCACAGACCACAGCATGTCAGGCCTTTAAGTAGCCTTAAATCATAAACCAGAGATGGAAGTGCCCTTAAATCATAGACCACAGAAAGATTTTATGAACTTCAGAGTGTCAGTGTTAGAAGGGACATTGGCACTTAGCCTTTCAGAACTTGCAAGTGCTCTAGAGATCATTTAGTTACTTTCCCTTCGGTTTTACCATTAAGGCAATTGAAGCCTAGAGAAGGGAGGGACAGTGACTTGTCCAAGGTCACAGGCAAGTCAGTGACAGGGCTGGAATTGGAGCTTAGGTCTCCTTATTCCCAGTCCATTGTTGGCACTGTTATACCATACTGGCTCTGTCTGTCTCTGTTGGTTGGAAATCTTTTCTTCCCAGTTCAGTGGGCCTGAGCAGGGATAGTAGCAGCCCATTGTGCTGTGCAAAGAGATTTGCCCTATTACATCATTCTTTAACAAAGTGAGTCCTTGTTGGCCCTGTTAGCTTGAAAGCTTGCCATATTACATTCTTATTTGTTACTTCTCTTCTTTCTTTGTGCTCAGACCCGCAGTGACATAAAAAATGGGACGATCTTGCAGCTGGCCATCTCACCGGTAGGTAATCTCCTATTTGTCACCATAAGTTCTTAGGTCAAGCCAGTGGTTGAAGGCTTCTGTCTCTTGAAATGACCTAACTTTGAATGTAAACTGGGTGTCAGATATTTTTCTAGAGTAAATGGAGTATTTTTCAGGATTCTTTGTTGAAGTCAATTTTCTGAAGTAGAAAATATTGCAGTAGTTCTGTCTTGAGAGGCAAATGATGAAAATTTGACTTGTAGCATTGAGGTAGCTTCTGCATATGTGATTTGATGGTTCTCAAATTTTTTCATCCTGTAACAACTTATTCCCACCACTTCCATCTTAAGGACCAGTACTTCTCCACTTTAAAACATAGAATTACACAAAGAATTAGGTGGTCTAAGTACTTGAAAGAGGAAAAGAGTAAGACCCTTATTTATGGGAGGAGAGAAGAGAGGCTAAAGAGGTAGATAGAAGTGATGAACACACAGTGGGTCCTAGATTCACTAAATATTGAAGGCCCTATTATGTGCTTGGTACTGTTCAGGCATAGTAGAAAATGCAGCTTCTTAGAGCACTTTGTCTGGATTATTCCTTTGCTGTGATCACATTTTAGCTCATTTATTTATTTGCCTTTTGGAGGGCAATTGGGGTTAAGTAACTTGCCCAAGGTTACACGGCTAGTTTTTTTGTGTGGGTGTTCAGTGTCTGAGGCCCGGAACCGAACTTGGGTCCTCCTGACTCTGGGGCCAGCACTTTACTCACTGCACCACCTAGCTGTGCCTTTAGCTCATTTATTTTTATACATGTTATGTACCCTTGATTAGACAGTAAATACCTTGGAGACAGGGACTGTCTTTTTTTTTTTTTTTAAAGCAATTGGGGTTAAGTAACTTGCTCAAGGTTACATGGCCAGTTATTTTGTGTGGGTGTCAAGTATCTGAGGCCGGTCTCCCAACTGGAGAGACCCAACCGGAGAGAGGCCGGAGGCCGACGCTCTTACTTTGCCACCTGGCCACCCCACTCTCTTATCTTTATATCACTGGTGTTAAGGACAGGACCTGGAACATACTTTGTTGGCTTTTTGATTCCTTCACTCAATCATCAGACATCTATTAAGTGCTTACTATGTGCCAAGAACCATGCTAAGAAAAGGGTGTATACAATGACAAAAGTGAAACGATCCTTGCCTTCAAGTGGCTTATGTTCTAACGAGGGAAATGACACGAATATAAATAGCATAGGCATTGTTGTTGTCCAGTCATGTCAACTCTTTTATGATCCTATTTGGGATTTTCTTGGCAAAGATACTAGAGGCATCATTATGGACCTAAGGAGTAAAGGCCTCCTGAAAGAGGCAGCTGGACTTTGATGTACAGGGAACAGAACAGGTAATTTGACTAAGGAAGCATACTGTAATATAGAAGGAGGCTTTGCCTCACTTTGCACCACCATCAAAAACCTGGTAGAGACTAGCAAGCTTGGCTTCTGTGATGTTTTTGAAAAATTTTCTAAGATCTCTACTTGGATGAATATTAGCAAAAAAAAAGAAAATAACTCCTATCTGTTTAGCACAGTGCATACATATATGATCTCATTTGATTCTGGGAGGTAGAGGCTAGAATGTGATATTATGTACTGTTACATCTTATAGAATGAAAGCTCCTTGAGGGCAAGGACAGTTTCATTTTTGTCTTTGTATACCCAGCGCCCAGCATAATTCCTGGCACACAATAGGTGTTTAGTAACTGGTTGTTGAATGATTGACAGGTAGTATAAGTAGTATCCCTATTTTACAGAAGAAGAAATTGAGACTAGAGAGGATAAGTGAATTGTTCAGCTATAAAGTGGCCTAGATAGGACTAGAACCTGGATCTCCTGACCCTTAGTTTGTTTCTTTCAGTATGCCAGTATGTTTTAGTAGAAAGCGATGATATTGCTGCTTATAGGAGCAGTTTACTTAAGGTAGAGGGGTGCTTGTTTTTATAAAGCATTTTATTAAGAACATTTTTCTAGTGTTATATACTTTTTCTCCTGATAAGAATATGAGGGGGACATGAATAACCATGTTGGTTTAGGCACACTCTATCTTCAATCCAGTCCCCTCCTTTCCACTCCTACAGTCTTTAAGGCCCTTATTACTTCTCATCTGGACTATTGTAATAGTGTCCCACCTATTCTTCCTGCCTCCAGTCTCTTCCCTCTCCAAACTAACCTCATTCAGCTGCCAGCTGTCAGGGAAAATCCGACCAAGTCATACTCCTGCTCAAAAATGGAGTGCCTTCTTACCACCAGTAGAATAGACTACCTCTTCCTTAGCCTGGTATTCAAGATTTTTGACATTCAGCCTCCAGTTTACCATTTTAATCTTGTTTTTTTGTTCTATTCCCCTTCACAAATTTTCCATTCAGGCTATATTGGACTACTACTTTGTACCATAGTCTCTTCCAACCTTATCCCTTATTCTCTCTCCTCCCTCTTTAGTCTGTGTTGCTCAAGATGTCACTGACAGCTGGAGGGCACTTCATGTTGAAATTTCCTTTCTTTAAGGGCTAGCTCAGGTGACATCTGCTCCGTAGAGCTTTGTTTGCTTTTTTTTTTTTTGGGTTAACAAGCTTACTTTAATCAGTCAAACATGTATCATTTACCTCATTCAGGGGAAAAAGGTCAGTACCCCGAACTTCAGAATATACAGACAGAATGATCAAGACAGAGAAATAGATCA